>NW_024872754.1:1599808-1673578 GCF_018340385.1 Cyprinus carpio
GAAGCTCTGTCACAGTGTGAACACTTGTAAGGGGTTTTTTAGTGTGAACTGTCCTGTGCACTTTCAGTGCACCATCTGTAAAGCCTTACCACATTCAGAGCAGACATGATCCTTCACACCGCTGTGTCTTTTCTGGTGTAATTTTAAAGTACCCATCTGACTAAAACTCTTTCCACACAAAGAACATACATAAGGCTTCTCCTTTGTATGAACTTTCATGTGATCCTTCAGGAAATCTGCCCTAAAAAACCTTTTACCGCACTGATCACAGCTATATAGCCTTTCTCTAGAATGAGTAAGCAGATGTACTTTAAAAACGCCTGATTTTCTGAAACTCTTCCCACATTGATCCTGTTGGTGCTTTTCTCCACTGTGATTTTCAATATGTTCTCTAAGTCCTCCTTTTTGTGTGTAACTCTTCCCACATTGCGCACACATGTAGCGGTTTCTCTCCTCTGGGTGAATTTGTCATGTGTTTAAGTATGGTTTGTTTTGATGTATGAAACACTTCCCGCGACTAATCACAGTGTAATATGTGCTTCTTCCTCCCCCCCCTCCCCCATTGTGGATTTTTATGGGTTCATTAAGGTTACCGTTATGTGTTAATCTCTTCACCACTGAATCACATGTGAACGGCCGTCTCCCCAGTGTTGACTTTCATGTGTTCGTGAAGGTTTCTGTTTTTGTGCAAAAACTCTTTCCCGCACTGGATCACATGCATATGGCTTCTCTCTCCAGTGTGGATTTTCATGTGATCATTAAAAGGCACTTTTAGTATGAAACACTTCCCACATTGATCACATGCATATGGTGGTTTTTTTTCTCTCCAGTGTGGATTTTTCTTGTGTACGCTAAGGTTTCCTTTATGTGTGAAACTTTCCCACACTGATCGCATGCATATGGTTTCTCTCCAGTGTGGATTTTCATGTGTACTTAAGGTGTTTCCTTTTTGTGCAAAAAACTCTTCCCACATTGATCACATTTGTGCGGCTTTTCTCCAGTGTGGATCCTCATGTGTTTGTCAAGGTTTCTTTTATATGGGAAACTCATCCCACATTGATCACATTCGGTACGGCCCTTTCCAGCAGTGTGTGGATTTTCTCATGCTCATCAAGGTTTTGTTTTTTGTGGGAACTCTTCCCACATTGATCACGGTGTGTGGCTTCTCTGCAGTGTGTGAATTCTAATGTGTTCAATAAGGTTTCACTTTAATGGTAAAAATCTTCTCAAGACTCATCACAGGCATATGGGCTTCCCTCCAAAAATGAAATCTTATCTCAAGCCTCAAAGGATTTCGCCAGCAGTAGAAACTCTTTCCACATTGAAACGCAAGTGAAACATATATTGTCGTTTTTCAATGAGGAACTCCATGCTATCTTCTTCCAGTGTTTGAACCTGATGTTCTTTCAATCTCCTTGGTCTCGTTCCATCCGCCCCAAAATTTAAGTAAAAAAAAAAAAAAACAAAAAGGTTCAGATCACTAAAAACATTAATACTCAAATAAATACACTAAATTTAATTAAAAATCAAAGAGAGAAATATGAACATTCTTGATGCGTTCATTTAATTTACTGAATTATTATTTTAAAACATTACAAGACTGCACAAATTTGAAAATTCTGCAACCTTAGAACTACTATTATACATTTCATTAACTATATTTTAAGTCAGGGATTCAAAATGTTTAAAAATTTTGGGTAAAATAAATAAATATAAAATGGTTCAGATAATATTTGGTAAGAAAATTGCGCTCCATTTTGTGCCCAATTCATGAAAAGTTACCTGGATAATTAATTTGCTTAAAAGAAGCTGCGCATATTGTTATTATTTTTTTTTAATTAACAAAAATCAATCAATCCTTGACTTTGCATTTACTTGACAGGTAAAAAATGACTCAAAAACACTATCCCCTGGTTTCACAGACAAGGCTTAAGCCTAGTCCCAGACAAAAATGTAAGTCTGAACTGTTTCAGCTGAAAGAAGTGACCTTGTTTTGTCTCAAGATGCACAACAGTATTTTTTTTTTCTAAGGCATGTTTATAAAAATTACTTTAATGTCCTAATTGAACTATGGCCTAATCCTGCCTGTCTAATCCCTGTCTGTGAAACTAGGCTAATGTCTTGTTTCCTGAAAAAAAAAAAAAAAAAAATTATTAGTTTTTGCTATGGAAACAAGCAAAAAACATCTGCCAATGGGGGCAAGAAAAGACAATCTTTATTCTAAGGCTAAACAATATTATTTTCTTACCCCACTGGCAGAATATTTTTGCTTGTTTTAAGTAAAAACAAAAAAGCAATTTGGATAATTTTTTTTTCAGGAAACAAGACATTGCATCTTAAGTCATTTTACTTGTCAAGTAAGTGCATCCTGATTCAACAATTTTTAGATATTTATAGAAAACAGAGACAAAAGTACTCAGTAAGGATTTTTTATTTTTATTTTATTTATTTTTTGCAGTAATACAACCTTACTGTTGTGGTGAATCTGGCAAAGGTAACAAGACAGTTTTGAACACTTATTGCTTATGTACTTGCTTGATAATTGATTGTGGAACATTTTTTAACCATTTTTAATTTGTTTTTTTTTTGCAACTTTATGTATTATAACGTTTTTAAATGCATTAATAACAGACACCAACCTATTTGTTTGTTCAAATATCTTCCTGTTTTATTCTGCAGGGCCTCTGATCATCTATGTTTTCAATTTTCTCTCACAAACTTAAATTCTGCTTCACTTGTTAGGCTAAATGGTAACATTCCAGCATTTATTGGTAAACCGCTTTTGAAAACGCTGGAACCAGAGGTGAATTGCTGCACAAAAATAAACCAGTGATCAATTCAATGCATTCCATCATCAAATTGAGTTTTTACAGTCACTCCTCTGCATGTAAAAGTAGATCATGTTAAAAAGCCTACACTCACCGGCAAAATAAAAAATAAATATAAAAAAAAATAATAAATAAAAGTAATTCCAAAGATTGTGGGATTCCGCAAAAAAAAAAAAAAAAAATCACTTTGACTTTTTGAATCAAGTGACATTCAAAACAATACCATTACCTACTGCTAAAATAATCAAATCATTTAAATGCACGAACATAAAAAACACACACAAAAATCACAGGTCTTAAATGATTTTGAAGAATAGTGTTGTGTGTCCTGCCAGCTTTAATGTTTATTTCAGTCAGCAGATCGGCAGAACAGACGCACAAAGATCGCTGGAACCGTAGATAAACGACACAGATTGACTCGTTATAATGCTGCGTTAACAAACTGTGTTTTTAAAATTTTGCAATTATATTAATACACCAGTGAAATGATTATCTGATCTCTCAGGAAACCCAACGCTTCGACTGATGACGCAGTGGTGACGCTACCGCCTGTTACTTCGGATCAGTACACATATAGGTGCATTAACGCCCCCTATTGACGAGTGGACCATTGAACACTACGAGCGTGGCACTGCCTGCTTGTTGCTTAATCCCTCATTTAAATGTGTGAGAGCCTTTTATATTTCTCAACACATTATTGTGACACTTTTAATATGTACTTTCAGCCACGCTCACTTAATCAGAAATGCTCAGATTTCAATTATTTGCATAGTTTTTTTAGTTTGTGAATAGTGGTTTTATACTTCAGCCTAATAGCAAATAAAACAAAGACATGCTACTTAGCAAAGAACCACTATCCACAAAAGTACAATGCTTGCAACATCACATGAAATAAATCTGTTTTTTTTTGTTTTGTTTTAATTAAACTTTTTTTTTTTTCAACAGAATCATAAAGTAGATCATATATAGTAATTGTGCTAAATCCCCTGTCACTAGCAAATTTATGATTGACAGCGATAATAACTGTAGCAACATTCTGAATATCACGGCCGTGGCTTAATGACCAAATACTTACTGCATTTAAATGTAAGTTTCCTTTGTTGGAAACTCTTCCCACATTGGTCACATGTGAAAGGAATGTTAAGTTTAGGTTCTTTGTATGGGAAACTGTTTTGAGTCTTTATTTCAGTAAAAAACAAAACAACAATGTTCCCTCAACAACGTTCCCTTTATTTCAGTAAAAAACTAAACAACAATGTTGCTTTAACATCAACTGATTTGTAAAAGTGTAATATTTATCAAGTTTGTAGCCAAACATGCACCTCATCGACCTTCAGCATCTATAATATGAATTTAATAATAAATGCCAGCCTCTTTGTTCTTTTTCTTCTCCTAAACGTCGCCTCCTTCCAGTGTGAACTGTGATTGTCTGCACTGTGGTTGTTCTGGCAAAAACAAAATAGTTTCCAACAACAAATTATACGAGATAGATATTAAACATTTTAAATCATGTCATGTTACTGAACGCGGACCATCAGATTTGTCAAAGCCACAGAGAGATTACATTATCTTCTGAAATGATGTTGCTCTGTTTTACCGTAATTTTCCATTTTTGAGTTTATCTAAATCTCATACCATGTCCCAATCATATGACCATACCTGATGGTTAACATTTAGTTAGAGCGGAGGAGCGTGTTTTTTGACCAAAATGAGTTTTCACAGTTGGCAGGATTTCTCAATATACGATCCAGTAATAGAAACTAAGCAACCAACATTGCTGCTGCATTAGGCTATAAGCTCAGACATTCCTCATCGCATTCATGTTTGGATAGGACGCAGTGTCACCCTTGAAGATGAAATACTTACTGTGACTTTGGACAAATTGGTCGGAAAGCTGCTACCACTGCCTGATGGCTGGTTGTTTTAAGGCTAGCCTGAGTTGTATCATGTATTTTTATAGGGCCTGGGATGAGATCAAATGAGTTTAATACACTGAAAGGCAACCATTGAGGTCCAATATGGCTCATGTCCGTAGTCCAGATCTTCTTTCCTGTCATGTGGGTTGAATGTAACTGGATGTTTGGCTCAGATGACAATTGTTATGTGGGATGTACAGGAAGGTACTTACTTTATACATTATTGTTTTTGAGGGTTAAATCATCTGACAGCTGTCACCCCCACTTTTAAATGTATGCTACTCCCCTTGCCCACAAATGATAAACTACACGCTTGCACTCCTTGAAAGTGAAGTGAAAGTCGTGACATTTGTCAAGTATGGTGGACCCATACCCGAAAGCAGGTGGGAATTTTCTTGACTCAAGTCCTCCTGGGAATTTCGTACGTATGAGGAGGGAAGTCGTGCTGACGACGTGAGGTGCGCTCAATCCAGTTTCGTCGGAGCAAGATGGCGCTGTACCTTCTTTAATGAATAGCAAGAAATTACAGCAAGGTTTAATAACTCTGCTTATAGAAAATGCTAAACGGAGAGATAAAAAAAAATGTTAAAGCCATGTGCAATGTTGCGAATCAAACCATTTCTCGTCTAAAGGTGCACAAATGTTAGGATTTTTAGTTGTAATTCATTAACTTGCTGCTTATAACAAGATTAATGATGATCATGATAAATGACGTTTATAGACTAGTAAACATTGAAATTCAATTAAAATTTACCGTTCAACTCTACAGACGTTGCATCCATTATTCCGCCATGTTATCCTGGACACGCCCCGCACTGTCGTACTATCGGCCTTTAAGAAAATCCCGAGTCCCACTGCTATTACGCTATGGGGGGCTTTCATGTTCTTCAACTCTACATACATCGTACGATGACTTGAACGCACCAAAAGTGTCCTGGGTCAGAATGTTTGTGATGGTTCAACCTTGGACAACCAATCGCAAGAGGGGAGAGAATTGCAGAGGCGGGGACACCAGTTCCAATCTCAACCGTCAAATAAAATAATCCCTCGCGCGGTGCGCAGGCAAGAGGAACGGTGGTTATCATTTCAAAGTAAGTTTTTTTAAAAACAAAAAACGTAATGATCTATCGGAAAATGGAGCATTGTATGTGCACCTAGGTGTGACCCCCCCCCCCCCCCCCCCCCGCGCTTCATCATAGTATATCGTAGTATAATTGTGCAGCTTGTAGTTTAAGGGTAGGCTAGCCAACTGTTTCAGAAAAAAAACAGAAGAAGATAGTGTGTAGCTTGCATTAAAATGTTGGCAGTGGGCTGTTCATAGATATGGTGGCTGTTGCCAGCGGGTTCTTATCACAAAATGTAGAAGAACAAGATAATTCAGAAAAACGTCACCACTTTAGGGGGTGTAACGATACGAGTATTGTATGAACGTTCGGTACGAGGGCTTGCGGGTGCGGTTTTTCGGTAGGCTGCAGCATTTTCAAATCCGAACGGTTCATTTGACCATTTTTCCTGCCGACCAAACATTTCGTTATTTTCAAATGAGCACGCTCATAATGTAAGAGATGCCGGCGCGACCACAACATTGCCCAACATCAAATGGCCAACGTAATGCAAAGTGAAACGAAAACTGCTCGTTATTGTGTGGTTTTTGAAGGACCGTTTATCAGTTGGGACCAGTGCAGCGCAAGCCGATCGTGATCATGCGACACTGTTCACTACACAGCGCTAAGAGATCCAGTAAAGAAAGCATTTGAATTCGCCACAGAAGTAATAACATCGCTGCAAGATCTAACGTTTAGTGAGAAACATTCTCATTTCTCCGTTATTAACGGATCAATAATGCTTTCAAGTAACATTACGCGGTTTTATTTGACATTGTGAATACAATTGCTGCCCTCAAATGTTAATCTGAACTAAAAATAAACCTTAAAATACACAGTATTACATTTCATTTTTTTCCAATGAGCTTTTTGTTTTATATGCTCGATGTTAAAATGTGATTATAAATTTAGTTACATTTATGAATTTGGCTTTTTATGGGGGGGACTGTTTAGTCTCATCTGGTCCCAGGGCAGAGACCATTATTTTCCCACAATTTGTCTCAGGGCAGGTGGAATCCCTCCTGGTCTCAGGGCAGACCAGAAGTCAGTCTAATTTATAAATTTGGCTTTTCTTCATGACTGTTTAGTCTCATCTGGGTCCCAGGGCAGACGATATTTCTAGATTTTGGCTTTTCTTTATGACTGTTAGTATCATCTGGTTCCCAGGGCAGAGACTATTGTTTCCCACAATTTTGTCCCAGAGCAGGGGAATCCCTCCTCTTCTCAAGGGCAATATAGTTGGACAAAAGGGAGTCACAATGTCTTCTCTGGTCTCAGGGCAGAAGTGGTCTGAGGGCAGGTGAATCTCTCCTGGTCTCAGGGCAGAAAGTGGCAGAATTGTCTGAGGGCAGGTGAATCTCTCCTGGCTCAGGGCAGAAGTCATATTTTTCTGTTTCAGGGCAACATAGTTGGACAAAAGGGAGTCAGCTGGTCTTTCTCTGGTCCTCAGGGCAGAAGTGGGCTGAGGGCAGGACGGTGAATCCCTCCTGGTCTTAGGGCAGAAGTGGTCTGAGGGCAGGACGGTGAAAGATCCCTCCTGGTCTCAGGGCAGAAGGTGGTCTGGAGGGCAGGACGGTGAATCCCTCCTGGTCTTAGGGCAGAAGTGGTCTGAGGGCAGGACGGTGAATCCCTCCTGGTCTCAGGTCTGCACTGATCCCAGGCTAACCCTGCCCTGGCTTAGAATTAGTTTGAGGCCAGTGTCTTTTCCTCCATTTTAAGTTTTGCCTCAGGGATGTAAGATATCGTAGTTATAGGTATCATAAGTATCCAATTTAATGCTTCAGCAGAAATACATGTTTTTAATTTTGTTCGTTTTGTCTTTGCCTGTAAAGGGAAACTTAACCAAGCCAAATGAACAGTAAGTTATTCCAAATTATTTTTTCCTAATCTATGTTACTCATTGGCATCATCTGCATACATAATGATATAATTTGCATGACATCCGACCAGGTAGAGCACATTGCGGTAACTATTTTTTAGCTGGTGTTTTTAGAACGATTAGATACATGGGCAACACAAGGGCCGAGCACTTGCACAGATTGTTTTTTATGTAATAGACCCATGATAAGGCTGTAGCCTACCAAAAATTTGTGAAATAATGGAGAAGTGCTGGCGCTTGCTGGTAACATAAAACATCATTGGCATGGCATTCAACACAACTAGGCTATTTATAAATTGTATAATAATGTGGCCCCGACTTGCATCAAACATAGTAACAGTGTGTCTAAAACTTTTGCCCATATGCTCCTAGTTGCCCGTTTCAGCCTAGTGGTGGACATCACTAACTCACAGATAAGCAACTTGAAACACGTGCACGGTGGGCGCTGTGTTAGACTGTGTATTTTGATGGTTATCACATCAAAACAAGTGTGTGAAACCAACACATTCAGAAGTCGGCAAAAAAGTCGCTAGTCGATAAATGTGAATTTTTAGTCGCCAAAGATTATAAAAATCGGGGGGGAAAAAACTAATTCGCCTAATTGCCAACACTCTGACTTTAAAGTAGTTTTGGTATGCTACATGTAATAGTTGATTGGATTACATTGTGCCTGTTAGCCTAAAGTAAGGTGACTTATTTTGGGACTTTTTATTTTCTTCACCCATGCAGACTTAGAAACACTGAAGTCCCAAGGACTTTTCATAGTGAAGATGTCCTTGGGACAATTGGGCCTTTCAAAAATCTTTCTGGGTAGTTTGGAGGCCCTTTTAGGCCCCATTTGAACTTCCAGATGAGGTAATTTTCTATTTCTTTAAAAAAATTTATCCTCTTCCCCCTTCACCTTGACTCTATTGTGATTTATTGCAGTTTTATAGATATATATATATATATATATATATATATATATATATATATATAATATATATATATAAATATTTTTTATGTATTACTTCCCCAGGTAATGGATGCCTTATTTTACGTCATGACCAGGGTAACTCATACCGGTTTTTACAAAACTCACTCACTCACTCACTCACTCGCTCACTATTACAGGGACAATCAAATATAGATTAACATGATTAATGAACTTAAAACCATTTCTCTCCCTCGCTAGAGCCAGCCTGGGACAGCGGCAATTAATAGTCAGGCTATGCGCCTGATTTTGGAGGGCAGCTCCAGGGCAAGGAGTACTTATTTCTTAAAAGTAAGAGTTATGTAAATGTTTAAAGTTATTGTTCAGTGCTGCTGAACACATTAGGTGTCAAGTTTATTTATGTTTGTTCATGAATGTTTTCTTCTTTTCCTGTCAGAAAAACATTCTTAAAGGAGCCAGTGCCATCTTCGGGCCCTACTTGCTGGGAGAGTGCCACTCTCTTTGTAGGTTGCTGTTAGGTTATGCAGAGACTATTATTCGGTAAATAGCATCACACTAGTCATTATTGTTGCTGTTGTGTCATTCTCATTTGTGTTGTTTGAGCTATTAGTGCTTCAAATTTTAAAAGAATTTCAATCATTTTCAACACAGATTGGTTGAAATTCTCCTTCAAACCTTTCTCATATTTTTTCCCATCTTTTGTATAGCATTGCAACTTGAAAGAGGGAACATATTACCTATATCGACTCCTTGGGGGAGCAACCACAGCATTGCTTCCAAATAATGGACAAATTGGAGGGACAAGGTTTTTGTATTGCTCTATAAAATGAGATAATGAAAATTCAGCAGAGATCTCCTTCACAATTATTTTCTCTAATCTTTCAGCTTATTTTTGCTGCTAGCAGAGGCTGCCAAGGGCCCTGGAAGATGATGAAGAGGGACCATGACTTACAAAAAGACTCTTTGTCATGTGGGGTGTTCTCACTAATGGTACAGTTTGGTCGTTTTCTGCATAATGTTTCTGTTTTCTTTGAAAATATAAATATTTTTAGTTTTCACTTTAGAGCAATTTTGAATGAAAGTTTTCAGATCAAATATTAATGGATTTTTGACATGGACACAGTACTACCTTCAGCACACGATACAGGAGTCATGATCATATAATTATTAAATGAGCACCATAAATCTCTCTTGTAATATAGTCCAATTTTTTTTTTTACCACAATTTGTGTTCACATTTATTATAAGTTACATTATTTCATTAAAATAGACTTTCTGTGCTCTTTTTAGTTTGCAGAAATGATCCTCCAGGGACAACAAGGGCAACCTCCAATGCCTCCCTATCACTCAAGAGAGCGGAAGAGAGACTTTGGGACTTTGTTGTTCAACTCCCTTGGTAAGTAGTAGACATATGTACGGTATGGGTTGCTCCTTATTGAGCTCTGCAGGCTAACCTGTAGCTGCCTGCATTAAGTTTAACTTACTGATGATTTGGAGTGGTAGCTTTAACTTGTAAATTCGGAGGATGGTCATACTTCGGTGTACATTGTTTACTACATCATTTAAAGCATAAAAATACGACATTAAGTTTATGTTCAAAATCAGATGCTATTTTATTTACGATCTTTCTTAGAAGGATGAGGTGAACTACACTTTCTTGGTTTCTACACACATTGAAATAAGCATGCAGAATGAATCATTATTTTCATGATTATTATTTGGTTTTTGAAACATTATAATAACATTAAAATGACATTAAGAAACATGTTCATTTCTTTTAGATACGAGAGACTCTAAGAAGAAAAAAGGCAAGGGTTAATGATCAAAATATACATACTGTTTTCTCAACACATTGTATACTTAACTCAATGTTTTTTCTCTTTTCTAGGGAAAATCGCCAAGTCTAAAAATACAGGTAAGAACAGCCACAGACTGGGACTAATTTTAGGTTTATTGAGATTCTAGGCAAGTCTGTTTGGTAAGTAGGGCTGATATATGTAGACAAGCTACAACCAAACCTAGTATAATTGTTAATGTTAAGTAAAATTTGTACCAATGTTGTTCCAAGATGGGTTCTGCTCTTGATTAGCTTATGTACACACACACACACACACAGTCTTAAATACAGTAGATGGTGATCAGGCATTCGAGTCACTCACTAAACAACATACATGTAGGGATCTTTTCAGAAAGCAATTGTGTCTTTGATGTATTAACTTTGCTGTTAGGAAAGTACAGAGATCTTTCTTTTGAAACAGTTTGTTCCCTGAATGCTGTTCTCTGATTGGTCTTATATAGTAGATGGTGGCCTTGCACAGGAATCTGAGTCCACAGAGGGTGAACAAGGTAGGAAGATACTGTATTTACGGTCAGCATTCGAGTCACTCACTAACAACATACATGTAGGGATCGTTTCAGTAAGCAATTGTGTCTTTGATGTATTAACTTTTTTGTAAATTTGGAGTGCTGTCAATACAGAGAACAACAACAAAAATCGGTGTTGCCTACACCGTGTTATCCTCTTTTTAAAATTTGCACCCTGTTGACTTCAATGGGGCAAGTTTTAAACTTGCTTTTACCCTCTTAACATCCTTGATGTGTCATTAGAAGTGCACAGCCAATGTGAGTGATTCCTTCAGAGTGAACACGAGTGAATCTGACTCCAGTCGATGTCAAAGATATGAATAAAAGTGAAGTTAATTCAGCGAGCGCTCATACCTGTATTTACATCCTGTTTTCGGTCGAAGGCCATAGTAATCGATTGTCGAGTTCACGTGCATAGGTTTAGTTACCTATGATCACGCACGTGAACTCAACAATCGATTACTATGGCCTTCGACCGAAAACAGGATGTAAATACAGGTATTTGCGCTGGCTTAAATAACATAATTTTTATCCATATCTTTGACATCTACTGCAGTCAGATTCACTCGTGTTCACTCTGAAGGAATCACTCACATTGGCTGTGCACTTGTAATGACACATCAAGGATGTTAAGAGGGTAAAAGCAGGTTTAAGACTTGCCCCATTGAAGTCAACGGTGCAAATTTTAAAAAGAGGATAACATGGTGTAGGCAACACCGTTTTTTTTTAGTTGTTCTCTGTATTGACAGCACTCCAAATTTACCAAAAAATGAGCTCAATGTTAAAATTCACCGGATTTCTCCTTTAAATATAGTAGATGGTGGCCTTGCACAGGAATCTGAGTCCACAGAGGGTGAACAAGATAGGAAGATACTGTATTTATGGTCAGCATAGTTTTGGCCATGAAATGAGTTGACAATAAAATAAAAACAATATTTTTTCACTTCTACAGTATTATTCGAAGTGGAGAGTGTTCTCCGGTTACCTGACGGGACCAAGGCCAAAAGGTAACTTTGTATGTCATTACCATCAATATTTCATACATTTACATAATTCTTCCTAAGCAATTAATAGTTCCAAACAATAACTGTGCACAGGTCTACACATTGCACGATTTACCGTATTTTCCGCACTATAAGGCGCACTTAAAAGCCTTTAAAAACGACAGTGCGCCTTATAATCCGGTGCGCCTTATAGTGCGGAAAATACGGTATATTAGACTGGGTATAACCCTCGGTGTTGAACGCTATTATATTTAAATTTAAATTTGCTCTGCAGTTATGTCTGGCCCTGAGAAATTACCTTCTTGGGAGGTACCAACGAACCAACGAACGTAGACAATCGAAAAATGTTTCTGTGTACAAGGGAGGAACGCGTTTGGCTCGGTATGCTTCGGTTTTTCAAAGTCTGTAACTGTGATTGCGCGGGGTCACACTCACTGTATGAAATGAAGTAGGTGTGGGCTGGTAACTAGGCTATCAGAAGTACACAGAAGGAATTTTTAAGCAGTAAATCTGTTTCTCTACAGACAATTACTAATTTCCCAAATTTAGGTAAACTCTTGCTGTAAGGACAGGTGCATATCATATTCCTAAGCCTTTACAAAAGCTCATAACAGCCTCTTACATGGCTCATCATGCTAACATGGCACAAAATTCCTACTTGCAGCATCTTTGCTGTGGAATAAATCTTTAAAAGTCCCCAGCTTCCACCTAGATATACTGGGCCAAAGTCAGTAATACTGAGTCATGTCTTAAGAAGCTGTTAGGAATAAGTTATTTAAAACCCTTTTTAAGGTGTCATGTATGTGTTCTCCTGTACCTAAAGTGTTACCTACCAACATTTCTACAAGGTAGAAAGAAGATTGTTTTAACTCTATATGCCTGCTTAAAATCTCCACTGATATTGCAGATATAAAGTGACTAGGGAGGAACTGGTTAGAAGGTGTGGGCCACCAGAGGGCTATTCGCCCAATGCTCTGGTGGCCTACTTAAGGAAAGGCAAGAGCCAAAAAGAGGCGCTCATGGCCAAGTTGCACGACTCACAGGTGGAGCCAGGACCACGAATCAGGCTGTCAACAAGTGTCAGCAAGTTGTGTGAAGGTAACTGAGGTCTAGAGGTTAAGAATATGACATGCAAGAGTTTAAGGGCAGTGAACCACCCATCACTTCACACAGCTGGTATAAGAATCTTTTCTTAATAGTCTGGTTAGGCGGAAATCTTTGTTACCATTAAGATTTTGGTAATTTTGCACTATTTTGGCAGGGTGTGAATGCATTGAAATTGGTTCTCGTTACGCACAATACAAACACATTGCCAGAAATAACTATTCTGCATGACATTGGGCAGTGATTTTAAATTTCTTTTACCTTGAGTACCACCTCAGAAAATATTAGGCTTTTCCAATACCACCATCTTACACTTTACAGCAGTATGGCATGCAATCGGGGTGAAATTGCAACCTCACTGTGATGTCAAATCATAAGAATGAATAAGACAAATAAAAATATTTTTTAATTTTCAAATCTTGTTTTACAAGTTTTATTATTTATTGTGATTATTGCATCATTGACCTATTCACTTAGAAGTTGCCACCAACACGGATGCACATAGATTAACTCTGATCTATATGTTTTTGGTTGCAGAAAACAGTGAGATAGGAGGTTGGGTAAACATCTTTTGTTTATAGAAGCTATCTCGTTATCGTGTCTTATGTCTCTGTAAGATGTTAGCCCACTTAAATGAAGATGAAGATTCTGGGATAAGTAGGCTCAGAAAGAATCCACCTTGCCTTTGTATTACTGAGAGGTCTTGAATTAACAGGTCTTACCTCTTCCCCAAGTAACATTAGGCTGTAATTATGAAATTTTCATAGATCTTCTCAACTAGGTGGACTCATCAAATGGCATCATCAAGGCACTTTCACATGTTGATCAGAACTTTTTTGGAATGACTGAATCTCGTTTCTGTCCTTAACAGTCTATACTCCATTCTTAGTTGACAAAAAAATATAATTTTTTTGTACTCTCTTGCACTGTGTATTTGTAGAAGAATGTCTGGCCCTTGCAGAGGATGTAAATTACATGGGTTTTAAATACCTACCAATTCAAAAAATTGGCCAGGCTTGCCTGGAGGAGGACCAACATCTTGAGGCCATCGTCAAGCCCAACACTACAGGTTCATTGATCTGTTGTTACCAATGCCAGTATGCAAGATTAAAAGGCTTAGATCTACATATGCATTATTGTATTACATCACCTCTACCACTGTTCTTTATGTCAATAACATCTGTTTTTAAAACACTTTTTGCAGGCAGACACTAACAAGGATAAAGACCGCGATGGAGGCAAACTGGTCCTATTACAACCTCGCTACGCATGGCCTTGGGCCAGAAATGTTGAAGGGTGCGTTTTCTTTAATTGATGCGTGCCTGGTCGAGGCAGAGAACCTCCACTGCCTCCAGAAGTAAATAAAGGATGTCAATTTTAAAGTGGTATCAGCATTTATGGGTAGCCTTGACAAAGGAATAGTCTTTATGGTTTACTGAGTAAACCACTTTGCACAATATAGATGTGATTTAACCCTTGTGTTGACTTCGGGTGAAATTGACCCGTTTTCAATATTTTTTTTATATCAGAAAATATGGGACGTAGAAATAAGCACTGAAAATGTGTAAAAGAAATCATTTAAAACGTTGGAAAAAGCAAAAAAAAAATGGCGTCAAACGTTGAAATAAGTGTTTTTTTTTTTTTCTCAAGGTTGACGAGAAGACAACACAAGGGTGAAAACATAATTTGCCAAATACATGTTAAGTTAAACCATAAGAATGTATGGAAAGTCTTGGTTTTGGACTGAGAATGTATCAAAGTTATAAAGCAATTTTCTTTATTTGTAATTGTGAGTACATTTTTCTTGGGGATCAATACTTTTACTGAATTACGGGACCTGTGTACTTCACCACTCTGCTGGTATAATTTACATTTCATATTGGTAAAACACTACTATTGCTTCTGCCATTAATGTAAGAAGTCTATATATTTCCCAAAACTTCATAAAACTTTGATTTAATTATCAGTATTTTATTTACCTGATCAACTACCAAGAAAATTCATCAACCAAACAAGACGGGCGCTTTCACATGCAAACAATGGCACCTCCAGAATAACAGAATTAAGTTCTTCTTGCTCTTCTTTTGTTTTTAAAGTTCTCAACTACTGCTCTCTGCAGTCTAGCTTTTTTAATTTTTTTACGGTAACCATGTAAAGGGGTAATTTTCCTTTTTCTGGACACAGCAGTGAATTTTCCAAAAGCCAGATTGTGTGCTCTTTGGATGGTATTGTACAGTTCAGGGGTATGTTCAAATGCTTCGGACTTGCTCCACTCTAGTAGGTCTGATAACATGGACTGTATGGGAGGATTCCCATGGGAGGCTTCAGACACTTGTGCATTTTCTTTGGGGTCTGTGAGAATGTCTTGAGGCTTGAGGATATGTGTGACATGTATGCAAACACATCTTTCTCCAAAACTATTAGCAATGCATGTGCACAAAGTCGGAGTTTTCCTATTCACAATACTCATAGTCCCATCACTATTGAAGGTTATTTCATCTTCAGTCTGCTGATAGAGACGGAGGCTGATGATTTCTAGCGCTTTATTATTCCGCGTTTTTTCAATGTCAATACCTCTCCTGCCTACCTCCATCTTCACCAATAGAAGATGTTTGCATATGTTTCCCATCCGGAAATTGGTGCATTCACATGTGAAGTGTAACAAGTTAACTTTGTAGGCTGTGTTGGTTGACTGTGACGGCACAAAGCACTGCCCCGCTTCTATGTCCAAATCTTTGCCCACACCATTTTTAAATAGCAGCGCAGCAGCCTGGTGAGCAGCAGAGCTGGATAATGTCAGTCGTCCTGCTTCGCTGAGGCCATCCATGTAGCTGCAGTAATGAAAAACAAGACACAAATTTGGAATTACAGTAAAATAGTAGCCTTTGCCTCAGATAGGACAGTGGGGAGCGACAGGACACCAGTGTGTGAGAGTGTGCCCTAGCTAGCTGCAAGACAGGTAAGGGCACCATCACAAACTTTTTAATGGCACACATTTTGCATATTCTGATTGGATGGCCAGTAACTTATGCAATACCATAAACTCATAACCATACTGTATATTGGCCCTTGTTGTTGGATAGATTTTAGCTAAATGCAAGTTTCATTGTGTAGTCATTGCCATGGTGATTGTTTTTTTTAGTGCAACAGCTCCATAAAAAAATTAATTCACTGTTAAGACTGTGAGAGGGTGGCAAGCTTCATGAAAGTAGCTGTGTCTCATTTTATTTTATTCTATAACAGGCTGAAACAGCCATTTGGCAAAATCCACATTCCCTGTTCGAGAGATTACTAACCTGTAATACTTTTCTACATCTCCACATAGCAAAAGCAGAAGTTGGTCGACTCTTCAGTTTGCCTGGCCTCGCAGAAACTGGTATTTCAACGTAAGGAAGAATCTTTACAGACAGAAAGGCATGAAAAACGTGAAAAGCTTGACAATTACAAATCTGACACCCACCATACCATTGGCTTCCTATCAAATTGGGGGAAAATAATTGAATAGCAATACAAAAACTATCAGTGTAAAACACTGATTCCTACATATTTTTTCTGACTTTAGTGAAACCTCGCTCATTCAACCTAAAGAGCTGCATTAACTGCTGATTTGGGGAATATGGGTTTTCCAGCTCATGGTAAACTTTGCCTCCCAATAGTCAGGCCACGAGGTGAGCCGGCCTTGTGGTAAGACGTAACGTTCAGTGCATAGTAAGTCAGTGTTCAATATGTGGTATTAGATAGGCCATTTTGAGAAAAGCTAGTAGAGACTGGCACTATATTTGCATGCATAATTTTAGGAATATGATGTTAGCAACACCTTGATGTTTTAAGCAAATACTCTGATCCCAATATGAAAATAAATTATTTGAAATATTATTGGCAAATGTAAGTAAAATACCTTTCAGCCTTGTTGTTTGTCTCACTGCTACAGTGATAGAACGTTCTGCCAAAGTTTACCCACAGCTCCGCATAAGTAAACCAATTTGTCTTCAGATAAGTTGTTACATGGGGACTATCCAAAAAGGTGTCGATCTCACTGCATTTCTTGGCAGATACATTGAGAAACTCTTCCTCCAGGGGAAAAACATATTTAATCTGAGATGCTTATATACAAACATTAAAAAGAAAAAGCATAAATAATTGTAAACTCACTATTATGTACACTACAGAATGCATAATTTGGTCAGGACCACTTAGTTGCACTGGGGTTATGAATGTAAGAAAATATAGTACCGTCAGACATGCTTTTATTGATGCCATGGCATGAATGACCACATTTCTTTGTTCAGGTGTCAGGTGACCTCCATCTGTCTTCACAAGCCACCGGTTAACAGCCTATAACAGCATAAATTGCATCAGATGCACATTAGGGTATGTTATTTCAACCTGTCACATGGCAGTTAGTTTCCATTGCTTGGCCAAAAGGGAGTTTATGTTATTGTACTGCAATGTAACTCTGTATATATCCCAAATTTTCATGTTTCATGTAAGTAGAATTTAGGATTTGAAATAAGCATATACTGCAAATTGTAAGTATTTATGTCACAACCACCTGCAATTACACTGCAGACCACTAGTTGATTGCCCTTAAATATACAGTACAGTTAAAGATTACACTTGTTTACACACCCACCACATTTTTAAAGAACACTGTTGAAAACAGCACACTTTGCCAAAGATTTCTAGAATAGTACTTTGTACCTGCTCAGTTGACCTTTCCTGTTAGTTTGTCAATGTCAACTGCACAACATTGTAGATTTAAATGTCACAAATAGTGATATTGTATATTCATCGACTTACCTGAAGCACATGGAACCAACAAAGGAGAAGCTTTGCATTTGGGAAAACGCTTTTAATAGCGTTAAGCACTCTCAAGTCACGGTCCATCATCACTGACCTGTAACATTGAAAAAGAAAGAAAAGAGGAAAAAGTTGCACCACACCCAAAAGCATACATTAGAGTGTATTGTATACAGTGTAAACATTGTATCAAGAAAATGTAGAATAGAGATTTAAGAACCTAGTAAGATCCAAAATTCAAAAGCTGTAGCTCAGTGCAGTAGTATTTTCAGATTCAAAGTCAAACATGCATATTTCCTGTTGTTCCAATTACAAAGAAAAAGAATAAATACAGTATAACAAATTATGCTAACATTTGACTGACCTTGGATAGAAGCTTGGGTTACTCAATTGAAGCTTCTGTAGGCAGAGGCTTACTGTTGCAGTAGTTTCCTTGCTCAGAATAAAATAGGCAAATGGCACGCCTCTTCCAGTTTTGTTTATCAATAACAGTGCATAAAATGCATATCCGTAGGCTGTTATGCCTTTGTATGAAGCATCCATGAAAACCATTGGATGAGGGTTCTCTTCCAAAAGTTGTTTTTGAAATGGTGTTTGTACAACTAAAATGAATGGTTGTTCATTGTGAAGTGGCTGATAAAAACAGATGTTGTCTCTGAGTTCCATGGAAACCAAATGGTCCACACTGACAGAATCACTGTCACCCACACCTCTGAGGTTTTTCTTAAAATCATAGCTTTTTATTAAGATCTCAGAAGTTGAACAACCCTGTTGAAGCCATATTTCAATGAGGGAATGCAGGTCTGGGTGGATGCGGTTTTTCTCTTTAGAATTAGCCTCGTCATGGCCAGTGTGCTGTAGCATCTTTTGGATTATGGCACCTGATATTCCGGCATCCGTGATGACTTTAAAAGAGATGTATGCCTTGCAAGAATTGGCCCGAGTTTGTGTGGCTTCTCCATTACTTTTGCCTGCAGCGTGATTCCCACGGTCACAGCCATAGTAATAATAGTCCTGCCGGCGGCAGACTGGGGGTCTGAAGTAGCAATGGTCCTTCTCCTGCACTTCTTTGATGTAACCCTCCATGAACTCCTTGGCATCCCCCCTAATAATAACAACATCTTGGTGGACCCTGGAGTCATGTGGCTTCTTCAACCGTTTTTTAACACCATTCAACCAATGTGTCGCCATATTCTGAAATTAGAAAAGACACTATACTTGAACATATAGATTTTTGGAGAAACACAGGTTAAGCATCAAACTGATCGGTCCTGATAAATATTTTGAATATTTAACTAACATAGTCTAATAATAATAATAATAATAAGAAGAAGAAAATGAACATGTCTTTTCATCTTCGCTTTTCTATCAAGTCTTGGCTGCATTTATCTCTCCCCTGACTTTTTCGCTTGATGGAAATTTGAGCCCTCAATAAGGTCTTCCAGGCAGCGCTGCATATTATACAAACTACTAATATACTAAATAATACATTTAAAAAAAATGACTTCTGCCCTGAGACCAGAGAAGACAGCTGACTCCCTTTTGTCCAACTATGTTGCCCTGAGAACAGAAAAATATGACTTCTGCCCTGAGACCAGGAGAGATTCACCTGCCCTCAAGACAATTTCTGCCCTGAGACCAGAAGAGATTCACCTGCCCTCAGACCACTTCTGCCCTGAGACCAGGAGAGATTCACCTGCCCTCAGACAATTTCTGCCCTGAGACCAGGAGAGATTCACCTGCCCTCAGACCACTTCTGCCCTGAGACCAGGAGAGATTCACCTGCCCTCAGACCACTTCTGCCCTGAGACCAGGAGAGATTCACCTGCCCTCAGACAATTTCTGCCCTGAGACCAGGAGAGATTCACCTGCCCTCAGACAATTTCTGCCCTGAGACCAAGAGAGATTCACCTGCCCTCAGACAATTTCTGCCCTGAGACCAAGAGAGATTCACCTGCCCTCAGACCACTTCTGCCCTGAGACCAGGGGAGATTCACCTGCCCTCAGACAATCTCTGCCCTGAGACCAGGAAAGATTCACCTGCCCTCAGACCACTTCTGCCCTGAGACCAGGAGAGATTCACCTGCCCTCAGACCACTTCTGCCCTGAGACCAGGAGAGATTCACCTGCCCTCAGACCACTTCTGCCCTGAGACCAGGAGAGATTCACCTGCCCTCAGACAATTTCTGCCCTGAGACCAGAGAAGACAGCTGACTCCCTTTTGTCCAACTATGTTGCCCTGAGAACAGAAAAATATGACTTCTGCCCTGAGACCAGGAGAGATTCACCTGCCCTCAGACCACTTCTGCCCTGAGACCAGGAGAGATTCACCTGCCCTCAGACCACTTCTGCCCTGAGACCAGGAGGGATTCACCTGCCCTGGGACAAAATTGTGGGAAACCTATGGAATGCCAAAGCTGACTTTATTATAAAAAAAAATACATAAATAAATAAACGAAGAAATGTAAAAGAGCAAAAATACATACATAAATAAATATACAAAGAAATGTAAAAAAGTACAAATAAATATTTATACTTTTATTACCTTATTTATGTATAATTGTATTTTTCACACTTTTATTTATTTATACATTTATTTCCACTTTTATTCATTTCCACATACATTCATGTATGTTTTTATGTCTACATTTATTTCCACATTTATTTATTTCCACATTTATTTATTTCCACATTTCTCTGTCCGTATGCTAATGAGGGGGGCGTGTTTTACCTCAGACATCAGCAATCGAGCTCAGAGTGGCAGTTCTGAAGCTTTGAGGCCCCCACAGTGACACCTTGTATAAATAAATCTTGTGGAAATAAATAAGTTGAAATAAATGTGTGCAAAAAATACAATTTTATATAGGAATAAGGAATATTATATTTTAAGGAAATAAAAGTATAAATACCAATTTATTTGTACTTTTTTATATTTCTTTGTATAGTTATGTATTTTTGCTCTTTTACATTTCTTCGTATATTTATGCATTTATTTATTTATTTAAAATAAAGTCAGCTTTGGCATTCCATAAGAAACAGTCTCTGCCTTGGGACCAGATGAGACTAAACAGTCATGAAAAAAAGCCAAATTTATAAATTAGACTGACTTCTGCCCTGAGACCAGGAGGGATTCACCTGCCCTGAGACAAAATTGTGGAAAATAATGGTCTCTGCCCTGGGACCAGATGAGACTAAACAGTCATGAAGAAAAGCCAAATTTATAAATTAGACTACAACGCCCTAAATAGTCATTGATTTTTTGAATATGAGTGCAGTAAAGCTTATTGCAATGTACTTTCTAGCTCACCTGAGTAGCTTGACTAGCTAGCTTAGCTAGCGCTTATGGTTTACATGTAAGTTATGTGAACACACTAAAAAGTTGACGTTTTTCTGAATTATCTTGTTATTCTACATTTTTGTGATAAGAACCGCTGGCAACAGCCACTGCAACATTTTAATGCAAGCTACAACACTAGCTTGCTTCTGAAACAGTAGGCTAGCCTACCCTTAAGCTACAAGCTGCACCATTATACTATGATTTCGAGGGCAGAAAGAAAATCACACATAGTGCTAACTGTTACATACAATGCTCTATTTTCAAGGAAATTACGTTTTTGTTTTTACAAACTTACTTTGAAATGATAACCAGTTCCAGTTGCAGTTCCTCTTGCCTGCGCACCGCAAAATGAAATTAATCAGTTCCTAATTGCCTGCCTGCGCACCGGTGGGAATATTTGCGGGGATTTTCAAAATGTGGTGGCCCCGCCTCTGCAAATTCTCTCCCCTCTTTATGCAAATAATTGCTGTTAATAGTGTGTACTCGTCTTGGTTGTTTAATGTCTTTTATTGAAAATTTTTTCTGAACATTTCTGCCCGTATGCACACCAATGTGTCCCACTATAGGACACAGTGTATAACAATAATTTACAAATCAATTTAACGATACAGTGTTTTCAAAATTTTAAAAACAAATCGCTCAAACCAATGATTTAAACAAATTCGATTTAAAAAACCATACAGTGATTTTATATTTAAACAATTTTTTGGAGCATTAAACAGTTTCATTTGAAAAAGTAGGAAAACAAAAAAGAAATCGTTTTGCTATCAAAATATTAACTTGGTTTTAAATTTTCCATCAACTTTATTTTGTGCCCCTCCAATTTTGAGCATTCAGACCAATTATACTACCACACCAGACACGCTAATGGTTATAGCACAAAAACGTTTCCAAAGTACAATGAATAAACTATTTTGGGAATAAGCCCACCCGTATGCTACCTATCAATATGGCCTTCCCTCAGAAGTTTTGTGAACACAAAACCTCATTTGGTTCTCCTCAACAGGCCCAAGACCACACATAGCTCCTGTTTAACCATAATTTTAACAGGTGTAAGATGGTAAGAAACATGAAATGCAACAAACACTTTTATTCTCCAAAGGTTTTGAATTAAATGTGTAAGGTAATACAAATACCCAGTTTTTTAAAATTTTTACATTGTAACTTAGTCCAAACAATAAACATACAAAATTCGCCCAACGTACCTAAATACAGTCCATTAAGTTAAAAAAACTTTTCATCAAGTAATTTTACAAAAGCCCCTGGAACATGCTTCAAAAATATCAAACACTCCTGTAGTGATTAACCTTTTAATAAGGATCAAATGATGAGAATGAATACTAAAACCGATGTGTTTGTTTCCAGTATTCTCCTCATTATCTTATTGGTATTGACACTGAATGTTTTCTTCAATCTTCACAAATGCGTTCCATAACTCTCTTTTTCTTCTGTAAATAAAATGCCACAGCTTTATAATAGTGTGCGTTGGAATCTCAAGTTTGGTAACAACGTTTATCCTGTGGGTGGTTTGGACATCAAACACATGATTAAGCTAGGATAGAATAATAATAAATCCACACTACAAACATCTCTGCTGGGCAACTCACAATCACATACGATCAGCTCACTAGGTCAAGTCCAGTCGTTTAGTAGACCAGTAGTTTCTCTGTTTTGCTTCCATTGCATTTGAAAAGACATGTGGGCACGAATAGTGGCGATTTATTCCCAATAACCAGAGTAAAGCTTTTTTTAATATCGTCATTATGAATGTTTTACATTATCATTGTCAAAGCATACAAAGCTCTATCACTCTCTGTTTACCTGCAAATTATCATTAAACTGCTAGAAATTGTGGTTTTATTTTTTTACCGGCCATTATTCCACGATTCCCACTGCCAACAGCCACAAATAAATGGGACCTCCAGAAAGATTAGAATAGTTTGGTGCAGGTGGCGTGTCCCACGGTCATTCATGGGCCATCAAAAACGAGCACACGCAGCACTTTGGTGCAATGCGGGCAATAAGGTGAAACCTATGGTTGGTTTACATGTTCTGTATAGATTTCGTTTTTAGTATGCAATAGGCATAACGCCCCCCTTATGTTTTGAGTAAATCCGATTATTGACTTCGGCATTATTTAGATCGAAAATATTAGGTGTTTTTTAGGCCTGAAAATGCTTTAAAAAACCAAACAAAACCTTTTCCTTCAGCTGACCTCGACAGGTGCCAGTGAAGCTGCGGCGCAAGACATATTTAACGTCACAAACATCATACCAAAATTAATATTAAGGGGGGGGTGGGAGGGGGGGGGGGGAGGGGGGGGGGGGGGGGAGGGTGGGGGGGGTTATGTTGACATACCCGGGGTCCATGGTATATGGTGTCTTTCCTCCTTTCCGGGGGAAAAAAAGCCCTAACACAACGTAGTTTTCATGGTTGGAACAAGCAAGAAAAACCACCCTATTAGAAACATTCACATCTTCAAAGAATCATTAAGAAGGTAACCCTTATGGAGAAAATTTCAAATAATCTCGGTTTTGCAACTTAAAAATGGTTAATGTTGTGGAAGACTAAAAAAATCCACATCAAAATACCAGTGTTCACTTAGATGAACAAAGCTTTAATTTTCAAAATTTGGTTTTTAATTTTAGATAGTGGGGTGGAAAGAACACAAAAAAAAGAACACCTGCCGGGTTTTTTTTTATTCTCCGATCATATGAATCACTTTAGTACCAGTAATAAAGGAATTTATCATTAAATTTTACAAAACACCAAATTATGGTTGAAATTAAACAAATACCAACTGTTGTGATAATTTTAAAATTTTTCAAAAAGAAAAAAGGCCATTGGAAAATTATACCCAATGGAAAATTGGAAAACAGCCCAAAAAAAAGAACCAAATCAATGGGCACAAACAGTGGGGAACTATAATAGAAATTCCAGATCTGTAATAATGGGCCATCAAAAGGGGGAAAAAAATTCATGTTCCGAAAGCACCCTATGGTTGAGAAGCACCCCATGTCAACTAGATGACCCCAAGAAAACAGATCCACTGTGCAAAGAAACCCGGAACGTCAACTAGGACGGCCATCGGCCAAGACCACCCACTGGGGAAACCCCGACGAGGGCTTCTGCAACTGATTTTGCTGGCAAGCACTGGAATTAAACTGCCTGGTTTCGTCTGGCCAGCGGAGACCCTGGCCCCCTAACTGAACCAGTTATTTTTTTTTTTCTCCCATTTCTTGTCAACGTGCTGGAGTTTTTGGTTCCTTTGCCTACTGTTTTGCCATTTGGCTTTGCTTAGTTTGGGGAACGCTATGACCAACGTGAATTGCACAGAAACCGCCTACCTTGAAGAGAAAGCATGAACTGTGATGATGGCGGTCAACTGAAATAATTTTTTAAATTGGACTTTAAACCAGAAAACAAATGAAAAAACTCTTCGTTATTGTCCCCCTCCTTGCATTATCGCAAAACAAATTTTTCTGTCTGTTTGGGACCCACTGGAAAGCTGCCTTTGAACACCAAATCTGTTTTATGTATCCAGCCCAACCCACATTTAGCAATGCACTACCCATTTCCCCGATCATTAACAATGTTGACATTTTTGCTTGCAGGGTAAACTAACGTTTTCTGCAGAAGCAACCCTGGTGGGTCGTAAGTTTGACCTTTTGTTCCCTTGGATCTGGGCTCCTATCTCTAACACTGGCATTTTTGAATAAATGAAGACGCCCCCCATTTTAAGGAATAAGCATACCAGCTAATCACAAAAAGGTTAAAATATGAAAAGTTTTTATATACTGGTACCACGATGGAAATGTCCACACCAGTCCCTAAAGAAATGTTATAGGACAAGTGTTTGCTACTTTGTTAAATCCCAGATACTGTGTTTTGAAAGACATATCTGCTTTCACATCGTTGGTAATCTTTTTTCACTTTTATTTGTTTGTGTTTGTTTAAATGGCACCAACAGCAGTAAGTTCCCAATCTACACTAGGTAATGGGGTAATGGTTTTAACATTGATCCTAGGGTTGGGCAAATAAAAGCTTCATTTACTGGTAAACATCACAAAAAAATTTTAAATTACAAGACTTATAAAAAAAGGGTTTACTCCAACCCCACACTTGAAAATTGGTTTTCCCAAATGAATCACTTACCCCCCATGCTCACCGGTTATACTTGCCTCCATGTGGCTTGCTCTGCTCGGGCTCGCAAACCCATACAAAAAAGGCTTCCAGGTTCATTCCTTTGTGAAAACACAATTTTAAAAGTGAGTTTTGGGGGTGGAAACAACGGGGGAAGGGGGACTTGAAGATTGTGTCCCCTTCATAGACCTTCTACCAAATTAATGACAGTTGGGGCTCCAGGTCCAGCAAAAGTATGAAAACAATCGTCAAGAATGGTACAAAACGGATTCTCGTTCAGCATTCATAAGATTTGTTTTCTGAAAGTACGAAACAAAAAGTAATCTGTTATGGGTTGGGAACAACATTTGTGTTTCCGTGTAATACTTACCGCACGCAATTTTTCATTGTTTGTGACATGAGTCTCTCCCCTTTGTTGTTTATGCTCTGAAACACATTATTGGGGCACCACTAAGAAATTCCCTCGCCCTTTACCCTGAGTAGAGCCCTCTTTTTTGTAAAAACACCAACCTCTCACCCGTACACAACCCTTTCCCCCACCTTTAAAAACCCACTCATTTTAGTGATTTGGCAACTCTCGTACCTCAGGATACACCCCACTTTCCTGTTTACTCTTGGCCCTTTTTGTACACTTGGCCTAAAATTATTTTAGTTGGACTGGCAACATTTATATAATTTGTTTGACTTGTTCACTCTTTTCCCATCCAACCACACTTAGATGATTTACAATCATCAAAAAAAATTAAACATCACCAGGGCTTAAAAACAACATATTACCTGCCGAACAGGTTAAGTTTTAGGGGTACTGAAAATCCTGCAGTGTCCAAACAGCCGTCAACATTTTTAATCCTCATGTGGATTTGAGCGTTCACACAAATGAGGAAAACATCTCCACCACTGCTGGCCCAAGAAAACGCTTCCTCTCGTTTAAAAGTTCTCAAAAGGGTTAATACTTTTGCTTCCTGTGTGGGTGTCACGATAAAACCCTGGTATTGGCAGGTGAAAATGATAGTATCCGGTGCCTTTTTTCATGTTCTCCTTCAGTGGTTCGAAATTGCAGAAACGCTTTCCTCAATGTGGATTATGGAAGGCTTTTCTCTGGTGTGAACCTCTTGCCTGTTACAGGTTGCCTTTTTGATGAAACTTTTCCACACTAGCTGACAAGAGAAAAGGTATGGCCCTTTGCCATCATGGTGTTCGCTCTTGGTTTGAAGTTTACAGAAAGCTTTCCTACTGTTGGCAGGTACCGATTCTAACGACTGTACTACCCTATGTGTTGGGTGATTGTTCGACACATTTTTTTTACTCCTTTCCACAGTATTGGCAAAGGTAAAGGCTTCTCTCCATTCTGACTCTCGGTGGGGTGAAAAAACCTTCACTCCCTACTTGAACTCTTTACCCTACCATCTTCTTCAAACACCTTACTTTAACCTACGCTCATGGGGTGGGGTTGCGGCTCGTGGTTTTTATGGTTTTCCGAACGTTTGACAGAATAACCTTTTCCACACTTGGTTTGGCAGGTGGTAGGGCTTTTTTTCTCCTGTATGACCTCCTCTAATGCCTGTTAAAGTTCCTTTTTTTCGAGTGACCGCTTTCCACACGGGTGGCAGTGAACGTTTTTCTCCGGTATGAACCCCTCATTGGTCTAGTTAAGTTCGATGTTGATTGAACTTGTTCTCCACACATTTGGCAGGTGAAGCTCTCTCCAGTGTGTATTCTTAATTTGGGCTTCAAAGCACACTTTTTGAGTGAAACACTCCTTCCCACACTGGATTGGGCATGTGTAAGGCTTTTTCACCAGTAATGAATTCTCATGTGGACATTAAGGTTTCCATTTTCTGTTGAAACTTCTTCCACATTGTTGGCATGGTAAAGTCTTTTCTCCAGTGTGTAAGCTAGCTCATGTCTTTTAAGTGCCTGACGTTGATCGAAACTCTTTCCACACTGTTGGTAGGTTAAAGTAATTCCTCCAGTGTGAACCTTTCAATGTGGTTTTTTAAGTCTCGATGTTGATAGAAACTCTTTCCACACTCACCGTGGCAAGAGAAAGGCCTTTCTCCAGTGTGTAGTAAACATGTGTTCTTTTTAGGATCGATGCTGATAGAATTTTTTTTTTCCACACTGTTGTCCAGGTGAAAGGCTTTTTCTCCCGGTGTGAACTCCTCAATGTGTTTGTGCTAAAGGTTTGTTTGCTGACAGAAACTCTTCTCTTTCCACCACGGTTGGCAGGTGAAAGGCTTCTCTCTCCAGTGTGAATTCTCATGTGGTTTTTATGGTTCCACGTTGACAGAAACTCTTTCCGCAGTGTTTGGCAGGTGTAAGGCTTTTTCCTCTCAGTGTGGACTCTCCATATGCCTGTTAATGGTTCCTTTTTGGTGAAACTGTCTTCACACCGTTGGCAGGTGAACGGCATTCCTACCGGTGAATTCTCTGTGGTCTTTCAGGTTCGTGTTGATTGAAACCTTCTCACACTGTTGCAGGTGAAAGGTTCTCTCTCAGTGGGGGGGGGGGGGGGGGTGAATTCTAATGTGGGCTTCAAAGCGTACTTTTGAGTGAAACTCTTTCCCCATGAGGCATATGTAAGGGCTTTTCTCTCCAGTATGATCTCATATGCTGTACGTTTCCTTGATTACTGAAAAAACTCTTTCCACACTGGAGACAGAGTAAGCTTCTCGTCTCCGTGTGAACTCTTGTTGTATTTAAAGCTACCTGAATACTGAAACTCTTATCACCGGAAGGGCATGATACGGCTTCTCCCCAGTGTGAATTCTCATGTGGCTTTAAGTTTTCATCTTTCTCAAAACTCTTTCCACACCGAGACCTGTTGTAAGGGTCTCTCCAGTGTGAATTCTTATGTGGACTTTAACGGTTTTACAAGTTGAGCAAACGCTTGTCCACACTGAATGCCTGTGTAAGGCTTTTCTCCGGTGAATTCTCAATGCCTGTGACTGCTTCCTTTTGAGTGAAAACTTTTTCCCAATGTTGGCAAGTGTTAGGGCTCCCTCCATGGGTGCATTCTACATGTGGGAATAAGTTTCGCTTTTCTTTTGAAACTTTTTTCCACCTGTTTCCAAGTTGAACGGTCTCTCTCCAGTGTGAACAGCATGTGGTGTGTTTTATAGTTCATTCACAGAAACGCTTCAACAACTGTTGGCAGTGTAAGGCTTTTTCTCCGTTTGAACTCTCATGTGTTTTCTAAGGTTTGTTGCTGACAGAACCCTCTTTCCCACACTGTTGGCAGGTCCAGCTTCGCTCTCAGTTGTGTATTCCTCATGTGTTGTTTTTATGGTTCGACCATTTTGGACCTAAACTCTTTCCACAGTTGTTGGCAGGTGTAAGGCTTTTCTTCCAGTGTGAACTATAATATGCCTGTTAAAAGGTTCCTTTTTGAGTGAAACTTCTTCACACCGTTGGCAGTGTGAACGGCTTCTCCCAGTGTGAAGTCTCATTGTGGTCTTTCAAGTTTCGATGTTGATTTAAACTCTTTTTCACACTGTGTTGCAGGTGAAAGGCTTCTCTCCCAGGGTGAATTTAGATGGGGCTTCAAAGCATATTTTTGAGAGTGAAACTCTTTCCACATTGAGGGCATATGTAATGCGTTTTCTCCAGTATGAATTCTCATATGTACTTTAAGGTTTCCTTGTGCCTAAAACTCTTTTCCACACTGAAAGGCATGACATAAGGCTTCATCAAACAGTGTGAATTCTCATATTGGACCTTAAGGTTTCTATTAGAGCAAAACTGTCCCCCACATTGTTGGCAGTGTAAGGCTTTTGTCCCGTGTGAATTCTCGTGCTGTTCCAGCTTTCCTTAGAGGGAATCTTATAAACCACTTGTTGCAAAGTGAAATGCCTCTGTCCAGTCCAGAATGTGCTTGAGGTGTTACTTTTTGATTGAAACCGGGTCACAAACTATTTTATACCCTCTCGTTTGAGGCTGTTTTTTCCGCGTGAAAGACTGGTCAGTCTGTGGACAGCAAAAACGATTTCTCTCCAGTTGTGAAATCAAGAATATCCTCAATGATCTTTCACGTCAATTTCACTGAGTTACTTCCTCCCTCTTTCAGTGCCATAGGTCTAAGAAAAAGAACAAAAATTCAAGTTAACTCAGTTTATTTGCATTTATTGGAGGGCCAGTGTCTACAAGAGTTTAGCTCCAACTTACTGATCACCTCCGGTAATGTTCCAAAGTTGTCGAACATTGATTTTTACAGTTGTTTTAACTGGGGTTCGAGATAACTTTGCAAGGACAGTGCCCTACCGGAGTAGACACCCCTGTCCTATAACTACTATGCTTTGAAATGGCTGATCTCTGTACTGGAATAGCACACAAACTTGCATTACAACAACTTCCAACAATATAATTGGTGTGGAAATATTATCCAGCTTAAAATGCAGCGGTGCCTGATATCTGAACCAGGAAAAGTCGCCACTGCAGCAGGGTTTGACGAGCTGATCAGAGCTGACTCAAAGTTTGGAGAAACAAACTACACGTTAGTGTTATCATAAATATCTATATTTTGATACCAACACTGAAATATCTGACACGGTTCCATTACCTCATTTTCCACAGTATCTACCGAATACACCGATACAAGCTTTGTCTCGCTCTCTCCTCTCTGACTGCCTCCTGTCAATTAGAGTCTGAATGTCCGCATGGGATTGGAGGTATTCCGCATAATTTTAATAAGTTCCGCACAAATGTGGCGAGTGCTTTATTGTAACATGAGATAGAACACTGCATGTAGTCGCAGAAAACTGGATGCTAGCTCTCAAATATGCCTTACTTACAAATGAACGCTGTCCGCTCACTCTGATCTTGCTTGTGAGCAGACGTGTGCAATCGCGATCTCTTCGTGGCTTTTTAAAGGGGACCTATTATACAAATTAAAATTCTTGCAAGGTGTTTGGACAAGCATGATATGCATTTTTTTTTGTAAATTTAATGCACATCTAAATGTAAGCACAATGCACTTATGCTAGAAAAAAATACTGTGGAAATGAACTCATTTTATGTCTACTGCTGACTTCCCGCCGTTTCCCCATTTTTATCACTATCTGCATGCCTCATCCTGAGTAATGCAATGTTTAGCATTTGGGAGTTTTGAGAAGTTGAATGAGCAATAAGCAAAAGTAAACCCTTTATATTAAAAAGTACCTGTATGTGAGGAATAATCCAAAAATTGTCATATTCACTCAGTATTACTTGGCTCCACTCCACAAATATCTTCGATTAACAGTTAATTAGAAATTACCGACTTCTCTCGTGCGTTTTAGTACACCAAAACAGTCCAATACTTTATAATCCATCCCATTTTATAATTTGAAATAATGAAGATTTTCTGTTCCACCCCAGACTGGTTGCTGGCCCCTCCCTGGTCACCCCAGTGACAACATCCTGGCTCCGGCACTGCTTAACCCACCCCCCCTGGGTCAGGAGAGGCACCATTGCGATCACCTTACATTTCTTCCAATAGCAGAAGGCGATATATAAACTTAGAAGAGAATGTAAGTTTTTTGGTCCAAAGTATAAAAGTAACAGATCATTATTCAATTCATACAACATAAGGTCATTTTGCAGATGCTTTTCCTCTAAATCACCAACATATATATTCTGATACAATACATAGCTTATGCTGCACAATAACGTTTCACAATGCATATCGCATCACATAGGCACATGGCAGATTGTCTTGTTTTCGTATCCTGATTTCGTTGTCTTGCATCTGATGTTTTATTGCTGTTATATTTAGACGACACATGAATACACCAGACTTAAGCTTACGTCATACAGGGACCGTCGTGCCACAAGTTTTTGAGATTACTAAAATATTGGGAAATTTGAAAAGTTTGCTGCGTTAAGTTTTTATACAGCAATTTGCATAGCCTCCCATAATAAGTTTCTGAAAGAGTGATCAGATGAATTGCATCGTTCCGTCGTTGCCATGAAATTACTTTAATCCAAAAAAAAACCTTTTCCCACTGGCATTTCATTGGCTGGCATTTAAAGGCCCTGCTGATATCATTTCAGTAATCATCTTGGTTAACTCAGGTGAGAATGTTGACAAGGCACAAGTCTGGCGATCATTATGTCAGGCTGTATTGGGTTAAGAATGGCAGACTTGACATGTTCAACGGAGGGTGATTGCTTGAATCCATTGTTCTTTCCATTGTTAACGCATGGTGACCTGCAAAGAAACGCGTGCAGGCCATCGCTTGCGTTGCATATAAAATGGCTTCACACGGCAAGGTTTGTGGCTACGAGCATTGCACCTAAATCAACAATTTATAGGTTCAGCAAGAACTTCAAGGAAAGAGGGTTTCAATTCTTGATAAGAAGGCTTCAGGGCGTTTTCCAAGTAAAGTCCAGCAAGCGCCGATGTCTCCTAGAAGAGGTTCAGCGTCGGATCGGAGTGCCACCAGTGCAGAGCTTGCCTCGGAATGGCAGCAGGCAGTGTGAGCGCATCTGCACAATCTCACGTGGAGGCGAAGACCTTTTGGAAGATGGCCTGGTGTCAAGAAGGCAGCAAAGAAGCCACTTCTCTCCAAAAAAAACCATCAGGGACAGATTTGATATCTCTGTCAAAAAGTATAGTGAATGGACTGCTGAGGACTGCGGGGCAAAGTCATATTCTCCGATGAAGCCCCCTTTCCGCGATTGTTTGGGGGCATCTGGAAAAAGCTTGTCCGGAGAAGAAAAGGTGAGCGTACCTACAGTCCTGTTGTGTCATTGCCACAGTAAAGCATCGACCTGAACCAATTCAGCTGTGGGGTTGCCTTCTCATCCAAGAGGAGTGGGCTCACTCACAATTCTGCCCAAAAACACAGCCATTGATAACGAATGGCTACCAAAACACCCTCCCAACAGCAACTTCTAATTCTCCAAACACATCCCACATCAGTTGGTTGAAGAACAATGCATTTTTCCAGCACGATGGAGCACCGTGCCATAAGGCAAAATTGATAACTAAGTGGCCTGGGACCTGACATGTTGAAATTTTGGGGGTCCATGCCTGGGAAACGTCCCCAGATCTAATCCCCTTGAGACTTGTGGTCAATCCTCAGCGGCGGGTGGACAAACAGAACGCCACTACTTCTGACACACCCCCATCCAAGAATTTATATGCAGAAGGTTGCTATCAGTCATGATTGGGCCCAGAAGTTGATGAAGCATTCCCAGTCGAATTGCAGAGGTCCTGAAAAGAAGGGCCAACACTGCAAATACCTGCTCTTTGCTAAATGTCAGTATTGTCGATAAAACCTTTGAAACTTATGAGATTGCTTGTAATTCTATTTCGTAACACAGAAAACTGACAACAAAATCTAAAGCATTTAGTCAGCAACTTTTTGACAACTATATTTATGTAATTTCTAAAACTTTTGGCCACGACTTTACAGAGATACCCATTTTAAAATACATTTAGTAGCAGAGCTACTGCAAGGGATTTTCATTGTGGGCTGAAGCCATTTATTCCTGTTAAAATTCTGTGTCGTTCGATGGAGAGCGCAGGTCACGGTGCTAGCAACAGCAGGCGCCACAAAAGCGCAAGCTCTCGAGCGCTTTGGAAAGAAGGAGAAAGCGGTGCGGTTGGCGTTTTCCATGCGTTTTTAGGCATGTCCTGTGAATGGCCCCAAAGGTCGTCTACATTTGGACGTGACAAATCGACCGTTGCATATAATTTGAACTTCGTGTCATTACATCATAAATAGAATGGCATCAGTTTTTTAAGCTCAAAGTGGGCTGGGCGGGCCGTTGCCATCTTGCCTATTTCTCTCAAATATTGTTCACAAATCTGTCTAAATCTGTGTTAGTGAACACTTCTCCTTTGCCGAGATAATCCATCCACCTCACAGGTGGGGCATATCCAGAAGCTGATTAGACCGCATGATTATTGCACAGGTGTCCTTAGGCTGGCCCAAAAAAAGGCCACTCTAAAATGTCTTTTGGAAGCCAAAACAAAGTAGTTTTGCTTTCACAATGAAACACCACAGCATCTCCACAACATGGCGCGGTTGGCAACAGCGAGAAAAAAGTTACGCCTTCTTTCTTTGCTTTGAACATTTGGGCAGTTTTATGCAAATCTTCCCACATCGTAGACATGTGGAGGCGTATTTAAAAGAGCCGTTTTAGGAGGGCGTGGACAAGTCTTTACTTTTATAAAGAATACAGGGTTTTTCCTGGGTCAAAATTGGTCTTCGGTGGTGGCTGAACGACATGGTCATCCACACACAGCAAAGAGTACCCTAGTACCCACATGATCTGCAAGCCCAATACTGACAATAATGTTACATTTTAAATAAATACAATAAGAAACAGAAATACAGTAAGAAACAATTTGTGTTTTTTCTATCCTATTATTCATGAAAAAACGATCACTGTCAGGCTAGATAGTAAAGAAAGCGTATAACGTATTTTACATGTAAACATCATCGATTACAAGTATAATTGGAACTGTCAAAGGTATCACAATGTATCTATTTACAATTATGCAAGTTATCAACCCAGATATTACCTGTCACTCTCTGTCATCCTTTCTTGCCCTCTTTGAAAAAAGGCTATGAAACTCTTTTCATAGTTTTGAAAGATAAAATCCTTTTTGATAGACCTTTTGGGGGGATGACCTGATCCAAGTGTAATAGTGTAATTCTTTTTTCCCTTTTAAAATTTTACTACTTAGCACTAGCTAGCAACAGCTTGCTTTGTGCTTTGATCTATTTTCATCTCACTCCGGCTCTAAACCTCTAAACTAAATGATTTATAGTAATTCCTAACAAAACACATTGTCATAGGCTTATACATACTGTTGATATAATGCTAAATTTACGACATTCTGCTACTGGGGTCAGCCCACTTAACTTTTCGCTTTCAGATGTGTAAATGTTCTTCTAATAATGTATGATTTGTGTATACACCGATTCTCGACACATGACGGGCAGAACCATTGCTTTAACCATTCATTATAATGAATCGGCTCAAAGGAGTCATTAGGTCGCTAATCGGACTGTTAGGACTGTCGCGAAAAGATCGGTCAACAGGACAGCAAAAAACACTTCTACACTGATAGACACATTTTTTTAGTTCATATTTGGATTTAATTTTTTTTTTTTTGTTGCATTTACTTAAAGTTCATGCTCAGCTTGTATGTGCGGAATGCTTGTGCACAAGTTGCAAGAGAATAAGGCAATTTTTTTTTTTTTGACCGCAATTCACACCCAGCGGTAATTCAGCACACAATATTCTAACATGCAAACCCACGTGGAAACATGATTCGGTCCTCCAACCTTTAGGATCCGTTGATTTTTGATGCGATGTAGAAAGCAAAGACCGAACTGAAGACCTGAGGGCTCTATCATACACCCCGCACAATGCAACAACAATGCGCATGCGTGCAAGTGTGTTTGCTAGTTTCAGGTCCTGCCGCCGTTCTTCTTTTTTCCGCCCAGCCATCGCCGCTTAATTAGCAAATGCATTTGCGCTCCATTTGTGCGCCCATGGCGTGCGTTAGTCTAAAAAAAAAGAGGTGTGTGTTCAGGCGCATTGCTATTTTAGGAGCTGAAAATAGACTGCGCCATAGACCAACTCAACCTCCGGTCTAAAGTCTGGCGCAATGTTTTTTCTTTGTTATTTAAAGAGCGGTGTTAGTATCCTGGTCCACAACGCGCGTACATCGCTGCGTATTAACACAGGGAACGCACTGCATCACCCAACATACCAAATATTAAAATTAAAAGGATTGCGATGCATAAGACTTTTGTAGTATACTAAATATAAAAAGGCCTACATTCATAACGGATAGTCATCGCACGTATCAGAAAGTATCCTATCCTAATTTGCGCTCACACGCAGCAGCTCCCGCTTTCTATACTCGAGACGCTGCTCTTGTCTTTGGCGCCTTTCCAAATTCGCCGTGTAAATAGCAAATCCGCTGGGGGGCCCAGTGCGCAACTGGCTCTGGCGCTGGAAGAGTGGGCCTTCTGCCTTAGCTTATTGCACTTTACGCCACCAAACACCCATTACTGCATTAAGAGAATAGGTGACCACCCGCTAGGACCATGCGCCTGGCACGCCTAACCGCTTATCCATCCGCTGTGAAACTAGCAAAGTGTATTGGGACACGCCCCGAGTGCACCCGCGCCTTTGGCGCGCTTTTACAACTTGGCGCTTAGGATCGTTAAAAAGGGCTGCGAGTGCCCCTGCGCGGGGTGTGGGCGCTGGCTCGTTCTCTCTGGTCCACCCGGCTGTAGCCTGCTTCACTCACAACCCGCCATTACAGATCAAATAAGGCTTTGGCGGCCAAAAAAAAACGTTTTGGCCGGCCGCCAAGATTTTCAATCTATGAAAAACCCTGACTAAGCTCTATTGGATTTGAGACTAGAGCCTTTGCAACGTTACCAGAGCGTCTTTATGCACCAAGAGTTTTGAACACTACACAAGAGATTGTGGCAGAAGCTGTCCCGGTGGCGGGTCTTCAATACAATCCTTGAGTGCGATGCTGGATGTGAGGTCCTGGGCTGTGTGGTTACACGTTGTCTGCAGTGGGAGGGGCCGGTAGGAGTTACTGCAAATTCTCTATTTTTCTTTGAAGACGTTCTTATGGTAGAAAATGAACATTCAATGCCACGGGCAGCAGACTCTGGAGAACATTCCTGCAGTCCTGCATGCCAACTGCTGCTGCGCCCTCACAACTTGCGACATCTGTGGCACTTGTGACTGTGTGATAAAACTGCACGCATTTTAAGTGACCTTTATTGTGGCCAGCCTAAGGCACACTGGTGCAATAATCATGCATGTCTAATCAGAATCTTGATATACCCACACCTGTGAGTGGATGGATTATCTCAGCAAGGAGAAGTGCTCACTAACACGATTTATAAGATTGTGACATATTTGGAAATAGGCCTTTTGGTACCGAGAAAAGTATTAGATCTTTGATTCAGCTCATGAAAAATGGGGGCAAACACAAGTGTTTCTTTTTTATTTTTTGTTTCAGTGTACAATGTTCATTTATAATTGACTAGTCCGCCGCCTCCAGTTCACTCACGCGTTTGAAGATGACCGTTGCATTCTGGGAAACGTATTCTATGCCAGAGCATACATCAAATTTCAGAAATTTTAGCAGGGTAAGCCAGGCATTCCATGTGTACAGAACATTCACAGTATGCACATAGCATACTGCAATACAGATGGGTTGTGTGGTATATGCCATTCCTAACACATTTTTGCACTAATTTCAGTGTACCTGAGGTTATTTGCAGATTCTGCCCAATATATGGGTCATCCTGGTATTCCAGCATACAGAATTTGTGCATATAGCACAGATACACGGGAAATCGCAGAACTGTAGAGTAATAGATGTTGGCCATTCGAACACATCAAGTTTAGTCAACCCAATAAAACCCACCGGGAAACAGCAAATTAATCATGTGATTAAACATCCTCCACGGGGGGCACCCTCTCAAGCACACATCTGCTCAAAAATCTATTATTTCTGAAAGTCAACTTTCCACGGACTGGCTCCGCAGAATGAACTGCCCCTTTTGTCCTCAAAACGCTTCATTTTCACTCTAAATCTTCTAAAATCTCTCTTCGTCTCCTTTTGAAAACCCCTCCTTTTTATAATATTGAAGTCAGTCACTCCCCCTGGAGACCGCGGGTTTGGCACTCGGGCAGAGGAAAGAGAGATATAACAAAAAAAAAAAATTTACTAAATGCTGAAGCGGTCTCCATTCGCCTCCCTATCAAGTCAGTCAAACAAGAATGGACTGACTGACAAAAAAAATAAAACCAATATGGTTTCGTCCATTTATTTACTGATTTTTACATGAACATTTTAATAGTTGTAGGTCTACTGTTACTTAATGATTAGTAGTTATTTAATCGATCAAACATTCAGGCCACCCTTGTGTTTTGTTTGTGAAAGCTGCCATTCATTACAACTTAATGTTGTGTTCGCCTGTGTTTTTAGCAGCGGCATTCGAGCTCTTAAATCATCGAATCACTTTGGAAACTTTTTGGTCGCTTCGTTTCTCCGTCCCTAATTTACAGTGATAAGTTCTCTCTACTTTAAACTGGTTCCGATCTAGGAGAGAAATTAGAAGCGATTTTTCTTTCAAACGTGCGGAGGTGCTTACTCACGAAAAAAAAAAATACGTGCATTACCGCAGTAAAGCACACGGTTAACTCATTAATAACTTACATGGTTTTAAAAGCTCTAAAAATAAACATAATGGTTTATCGACTTTACAACGTTTACACGCTTAAAACACTAACCTTTCTCACACGCTGACGCGAGGGCCGCAAGCCTTTAATGACGTAACAGCACACAAACAAAATTAAAAGTCATCTTAGGCCATTCCGGTTGCAGCTAGATTTAGTTAAACATGAACGCAACTAAACGTCAATGTTAAAATGCGTATTTATAACCGATCCCTACCATGTATCATGTGATCCTTCATTTTAATGTGCAACATTAGCCTATCTGGACGACTGTCAGCGCTGCGAATGTTTGCCAGTCAGATTAATGGAAGAGCAACATGAAGAGCAATAACTGCCAGAGGAACACTCTGACTGATTAAATTGTATTTTTAATATTATTTTGTTTATTTTTGCATTATATTTATTGCGATTAACCTCCAGTTCTTTTTCACAGTATAATGACATTCCTCGTTAAGAACGAAATCACTGAGAATATAACTTGATTAAAAAGAGCTCAACTTATTTTTATTATCTTATGGGCTGAAATATTCTTTATTTTAACAACTTCAATTTGATGCATTGAGATTGCATAATAAAGTCAGCATGTGAAAAAATTTGAGTCTAAATGTTAATAATACATTTTTTTCCTGCCCTTTACTTTAATCCCGTCATAACATACAGCCTTAATTTAGTCCATAATTAATGTTTAAAACTTTGCTATTCTAATGCTATGTGATATGTGCTTGCATCGTGTTTCTCGCTGTTCTGAAAAATAAGGTGATCATACCTGTGACAGATTGCCTATACACACAGCATGGCTCGCACACTATCCATGTTTAATGAAAGCCTCGCATCCGCAAGGGATATCGTGACAACTATTCTCTTCGTTTCATACTCCTCCATTAATTGTTGTAAACTGAGATTGGTGTCTTAGAGGACATCTATTGCTGAATTCTATATAAAAGAATCCACAACAATGGCATGCTATGCACAGCTGTTTATAGGGCTGCCATAGGAAGTTCTTTACGCTTCTATTGATCTTCCGCTTTTGCAAATGCTCCCCTTCACTTGACTTATGCTCTTTCGAATGCACCTACCTCACCTGAAATGTATGCGAGAGTAAGCGTATCAAGACGGAAGTTGCTACCTCTGGAAGTGGAACAATCTTATATTCTCACTCATGCTATGGCTGCCTGATAAACATGAATAATTTGATTTCTGCGCTTTATATGTTAATTTAATTGAAAGACACTCAAGTGCTTGCTAGTAATTTCTTACACGAAACGCATATTTAGCATCCATTGTAGTTTGTATTTAGATATATAATAGTATCGGACCATTCCACACAGGAGATTGCCGCTGTCCAGAGGTGGAAAGTCCAGGGTAACTGACTTCATCCACAGCTTTAGAGGAAATCAACTAAAATAAAACAGCAGAGGGGGATTAACAACTCCACACACATCTTTTCCTCTTCACACATTAAACAGCTGCTTTACATATATCTACCAATTATTTGAGATTAACAGAGTTTCAAATTTTTAATTGAATGGTTCATTTGACTCACCATTATGGCATCAGGTTGGCTTTAGTTGTGCCTTGACCGGTGACTTTTTTTTTTTTTTTATGGTCTGTTGTTACGGTGGTTTGGAGCACAATCGTCTCTGCCAAGAAAGCCCCCCATGAGCATGAATACATTACCAGCCGAATTGTCCATGTATTTCTTTAATTCTTACTGTTCTTTTATATTGCTTTTGGTTGAGTTTTAGTAGTGTGTTTTGGTGTTGAGTGTCATCATTGCTTTGAAGATTCAGTACCCGATCTTGATGTGTCTGCGTTTTTAAATAGGCATATCATAGTTTTTTTTTTTTTTTGTAATGTGTTTAACAATATTTCCAACACCTGCTCATTATTTTAATGGTCCTCACGGCAGAACACAAGATCCAGGGGCGTGGTTGGATCCAGATCAACGCCTCCACTACATAGACCTAAACCAATACCCGTCTCCACCCCCTAATCCCGAAACCTACCTCCTACCCACTAGATGGTGGATCCAACAACGGCCCCCCTGAGTTTGTGTTCTGCAGTGAGGATCTACTACTGCAGTATTTTGCTCGAATTTAATATTAGAACATTGTTTACACAAGAACACTGAACAAGTTTTTGAAATCCAGTGTTTAAAAACTATGATAACCATTGTCCATCAACTGTTACAGATTTTTGTTTTTTAGCAGTTTGTTGCCACACAAACGTGGTTCAAAAAAACATGGCTGTAGCAACCGAACAAAAGTTATAATAAAGTCAGGGGTCCAGAGCACAACTAAAGCACCACTCATCTCCCTCATGGGAGTGCCCAAAACTACACACACAACATCTAAATTCTCTCTTATCTCATTCTTCATCAGTAAGGTAGCTGGTGATGCTGTTTAAAATCAGATCGTGATAGATTTTATAATGTCTTCTTTTAATTTCAGTTGATTTCATCTAAGGCTGTGCTGAAGTCAGTTGTAATTCATGTGTTTCTCTTTCATCAGGATTCTGCTGTTATCACAGGTGTACAGCACTAATGCTCAATCACACTAATTAACACAAATTACTCATTAACTTTACCACTGCTTCAGTGACTCTCCGGAAGCGATTGTCTTCCACTTGAGAAAAAAAAATCGACTCTCTGTTTTTGAATTAACGAGTATTATCTCAGATTACGTGATAATTTTTCATGAAAAAGGTTTTTGCTCGTTTTCTGATACGAGTTAATTATCTCAGAATTAGAGATACATTTTTCTTGAAAAACATTTTTTCACTCTGTTTTTATGATTAATGGATTAATTAGCTCAGAATTATGAGCAAATCTCATGAAAAAAAAATATTTTGCTCTGTTTTTCTCACTTAACGAGATCCCTCAAAATCCTGCGAGAAGCGTTCAACTGCAGAATAACGTCAGCCACCAGTTTCCTGATGCTAATGCAGACTGACCCTTCAACCACAACATGCCCGGTCTACATGGTTCAGTGCAGTACAGATAGCTAAGCTTATTAATAGTTAAGGCCTATTTAAGGCAAAATGATGTCTGTAACTGTTCGCTTAACACATTCAATGAGGTTAGAATAGCTGTTTTTAACATGTAACGTTAATGTTACGGGCATCTTTTTTACTAACTACTTAACTTAGTTACAACCACAACATCAATGGTAGGCTAACTTATGTAATGTTAAGCTAATATTTGTACCGATAGTCTGCAAAAGGAACCTTAACTTTTAAGATCGAGGGGATAATTACGTGTGATTTTTAGGAGGAATATTACGTTAACCATCTTCCTTTCAGTTTGTTGGCTAGGATAAGTAAACCACGCTATTTGCTGTAACTAGAGTGCGTATTTGTAACTCAAGAGGTCCCTCGACACAGAAGGCTCTGTAGGGAGGGAAATAGTCCACGTCAGAAATCCCCAGTGCATGCCGCACGTTGGACATCGCGACATTCATACCAGTAAACAACATTCAGAACGTGCAGTTCAGAGCCAGCAGGAGACATTTCGATTAAGTTTTTGGCACGGTAAACGTTTAGCGATAGTGTTCCGACGTGCTACAACCCTTAAATATGTTGAATATATCTGACATTGCTTCGTTCTTTAGTTGTGCCCTCCTCTTTGGGTTTGTCACTTGCAGAGGGGTCCTGTTATTGTTTTATTTGTTGATATTTTTTCTAAACTGTGTACTTATGCATTTAATCAATTTGGAAACAACTGGCTTTTTGAAGCTTTCCAAAGCAAGCTATATATTTGTTCAGAAACAGATTCCAATTCCGTTGTGCGTGAATCACAGATAAAGGAGTACATATACCTGTGTCTCACCATTAATTGACCTTGTTCTTGTGAGTCGAGCCTTCTCGGACGATTTGAGTAATGTAACTATTAAAAGTGAGCACATTCAAAATGTTAAACAGTTTGAACCTTCCCAGGAGGGATAAGAAGGCCTATTTTGGAAAACCATTATCTCAATAAATTCACGCAAACACATTCACACAGCAACAATTTCACTTTCATGAAACTAATTCACACACAAAAAAAAAATTACAGTGCTGAAAAAAATAGTTTCACAAAAAGCAGTCACATGCGCAAATAAAATTATAATTCATAAATCTTTCACAAATGCAAACAAAATTTTCGTAATATCAACTGTTCAAAAACCCCTTTGATTTTTTAAAAATTTTTTACAGTTTTAAAAATCGTCATTTACTACGAACCCATCTTTTGTTTGGTGTTTTTGAGACTTTCCTGCCGATCTCGCTTCCCCCACGTGGTCTGTCGTTACTCCTTTAGCCATCAATGTTAGTCTTACCATTCCACCACATCATATCATAAGAGTGCATTCAAGGGCACGATTCTGCGCACCTTTTGCGCAATATGGATTAATTCGAACGGAAATTAAGCCTTTACAGCGAGTATCCCATAGACATAAAGCAATGGACACAGCGAACCCAATGAACTCATTGTGAGACAAGTGAAGCCCATTTTTACGATTTTTAGCACTTCCGTTTCCTGACGCGCAACTCAAAACAAGGACGTTCCTGCCATTATTGTGACTACATCGGACTCGTGCAAAACTACTCTCCTTGAATTCACGCCTCAGTGGCTATGATATGATTGGTTGATGGTAGCTCGCATCTGATTGGCTAAAGAAGTACGACCGCCCACGTGAAGAGAGCTCTGCCAGGAATGTCTCAAAAACACAACACACACACAAATCCGAGTGGATTCGTGGTAAATGGCGATTTGTACATTCGAGACACTCATTACATGTTTAAACATTCAAGGTTTTTTTGTGCACAGTTGTATATACTCTGAATTGTGTTTTGCATTTGTGAAATGTATTTTATGAATATATAATTTTATTTTGCGCATGAGACTTGCTCTTTTGTGAATATATTTTTTTTTTCACGCACATGAATTTTTTTGGTGTCGTGAATTAGGTTTCATGCATTTGAAATTGTCTACGCATGTGTGAATCGTGTTTTTTGCGTAAATTATATTTAGACTAATCTGCTTCTATATAGAGGTTTCCTACCTATACAGTTTAATACTGTACATGAAAAATCCATTTTTAAGCAACGGTATGAACTCTTGGCCGTTTATTATGTTCTCGGGACAACATGGAGATACATTTTTGAGATACTTTTACAAAGCAATTAACACTTTTGAGGGTACATCCTATCGGGTTATATTTGTGTGCACCCATTTTACATAAGTACTTGCCTTTTTCCGACATTTTTTTCAGGGCCAGCTATGCTACTCTTCAAATAAACCCCCCTCCCAACAAGATGACGTCCTGTGGCTGTTTCTTCAGAGCCGGGGAGTTCCTGAGGACAATATCAGAAATGCAGCAAGATCATGTAGGGCCAGCACATTCATTCCTGCACTATATTTAATTTTAATTGTTTTATACTTTTATTAGGGAAAGTCTCAGCAGATTATACAATAAGCTTCAGAATTGTAACCTAGCACATTTTAGTGCACGTGCTTCCGATTTCTTGTCTTTTTTTTATGCCAACACACATACCTGCCCTCGCCCAACAATGCATTCATGTCTTCCTCTATCTAATTCTATCTCCGTAAAAAGTTTAGGTATCTTTTATGAGTCATTCACTCATATTTTGGTCTCTACCCTACATTCAAAGTAACAGTAGTTTAGACTGTAACTGTCAGTTGCACCCCATTATACATTCAGGCAAAGTGCTGACTTTATGTTTGAAATAATAATAATACACAAAATAAAATATTGTGTTACAATTTTTCTTTCCATTTTGTTGTGATTTGATTTTTTTTTTTAAAAGGATGGAGTAATGTTTAATGCCTCCAGGCCGGGGTTGGGGGAGCAAGTATGGAATCAATATGGAAAACATATAAGACAAAATTGATAATATATGGAAAGTGCTTTTCTTGAAATTGAGGTATGGTTATATATTAAGAGGAATACTGAAGTAATCGTCCCCTGCTAACTTGATGTGAGGTTTTTCCTGCAAACACTGTATTTTCAGCATCATGTCACTCAAACTTCATTGTATTCGGTTACAACATTTTTTTTAACAGCAGTTTTTGTTTTAAAAACTACTTGATCTTTTAAGCTCCTTTTTAGTCCCATCGAAAAAAGAAACACAAGTGAAAAATAGAATAAATTGCTTGATTTGTAGCTAACTGCTAAGAATTAATTTTCAACTCATATGGAATCCATAGCCATCTCTTAGAATTTAAGATAACCATGTGGCTTCCTGTATTGTTTGGTTTTCATTACAGATTGACAGCTCGGTAATTGGAAATCGATTGATGCCACTAATGACTCTTACCTTCCGCATATGTGATAGATTGCTACAAGGCATTTCTGTATGAGAACAGACAGGTGGTGTATCGAAAAAGACTGTCCTTCTTGAAAAACTTAGAAGAAAGTGCACATTGACAAGCATAAAGACACAGTCCGATTTTGAGGGAGGAGCATTCCCTATGGCAGCCACAACGATACATCTGAGAACTAACCAAGGCTGTGAAGATGACAAGGAAAATAGAACTAGGGATACACACAAGAACAAGTGAGACAAACTCTATGGTGAGGAACCAGAGGTCCTTGATATTTCCAAGAAAGCCACAAAAACGAGATTCTATCCCGAGCTAAAAAGCTAGTTTCCCCAATGAGAAATCCCGAGAGGGAAAGTGGGAAGAGTTCCATCCACAACATTGTTGACTTTCGGAGACAACCTGATGAGGAGGTTATGTGGGAGAGCTCTATGAGACACTTAACTTGGGATTTTTTAGATTTTCCTTGTTCACAGAGAACTGCCAAATGGAGATTAAGTGTTCCCAGAGTGACAAAGGACTGATGAACGACGATCGGCGAGCTAAATTTGGCTACGAAACACAACAAAGATATGAGCAAGTGACAACAAAAACCAGGACAGTTGACGCGCAGACACACCGTGGATCTTTTGTCCTCTACTGCTGTAGAGATTGTTGATCTTACATCTTGTGTGATGATCGAGGCATTTTTTTTTGGCCCTTTGCAAGTGGACCATTTTCGAAGATCTTGATGACCAATCTTACTGACCTATAAAACGGCACAGATAACCGTCAACTCCTCCAGCTTCAACTCCTGGTCCATTCTGACACAGTGCCTGCTGGCCCAATTAATCCTCGCTTCTGAACTTTTTTCATGTGCCAGTGAAACCCACGAGTCATTCTCTGGAGGACTGCTTACCCGATTCAAGGATGAGCTTGATGTCCTACTCTGTGAAATCAGCTTCATTCAGGGAAATGGGGGCAGATCTGAGGCTTGTCCAGGTTATATGCTTGCTTCTGGACAGAGTTTTTTAGACTGTGCAGCAGAGGGTTGCAGATGTGAGGGGCCATCACTATCCCCCAAAGGGCAAGAGGATAATGGAAATCTGTTGGTAGATAATGGTCAAGGGATTACAGGACGCATGGATATTTTCCTTCTCGGCTGGCTCAGCTTTACAGCAGCAATCCACATTTGGTGACACACGTCTCCCCTGATTTCATTTTTGACTCACGTTTTGATCTTAGGTCCAGTCTGAGCGCGAGCTCATTGTCCAATGCTTTGCAAACCCCTTGATGGGATGATGGAGATGAGCTTCTTGATCTTAATCCCCTTACTAGTCAACCCCCATTTTCGGATAGGAGAACAGAATGACATACCCAAAATAAAAAGGTTTTTCTCTCATGCTTCTTTCTGATTAGATACCTAATCACATATGTTCCAACAAAGCTGACACTTCAAGTTTTCTGTTCAGTAAATCAGAATTACTCGACTGTTTTAATGATAATAAAGAGATATAAACTAAGAACGTAAAAACAAAAATATAAATATGAAAATAATGGCAAACAGGGAGCGGTCCGCCCAGTGCCATCTTCGCGATACATGTGGGCCAGGATCATCTTCACGTGTCCAGTGTGGTCCGATCTGTGCCGACAAAGCTGCTATCTGGGCTCGGAAGCGAGAGTCACTTTAACTTTCCATCTGAGGCACAGTTTCCCGAGATCAAGTAGAGAGTGATGTTTAACGTGCTGTAAAGTGAAACAATACTAATCTGGGGCCGTCAGCGATCTTTGAACGGCTAAGGGGTTATGGGGATCGCATGGGTAAGAACAGACCAACACAAGAAAACTAAAGCTGTGCTTCCCCAAATGCCCACAAGCAAATAATCCCCCACCAAAATATGCACTGGATACATTGCAGCAGTCGCAGGCCCACTCTCGGGGTTTTTCCCTCCCAGTTTTCGGATATGCAAGATGTATGGATCTTAAACCCCCCCCCCGGGTATTAAGTGGATCACGGCCTCTCCAACTCCGGGCGAAACCAATTTTGGGCGATTTTACATCATTCATCGGGGTTGGATGAGAAAAGGCCCCCCGAAGATTTTAGATTCGTGACGGGTCTATTCGTCTCGTTAAAAGCATCAAGTCATATTCCCCCCTTTTGGGAAAAGGTATCAAGGCGCCTATTGCACACATTTTGGGCCCACTTTAGAGCTGCCAGCACTTAGAACAGCTATCCCTGACCCCGAGCTGAAATGGAGCTTACCTGTTCCAGCAACTTCTATGCAATGGACATTGCATAGAAGTGCTCACTCACTCACATGGTCATACACACGTCTTCCCTCTTGCCCAGGTATAGCCTTACAGTGCCCTCTGTTTACCTTTAGATAGGGTGGATGAATGTGAGACAAGCCCATAGGGGATAATTAACTCGGTGTGCTTATTAGCGCGGGTGCTTTATTTTTTATTTGTGTTTTTTCAGTTTCAGTTTTATCCAGAATGTCATTACCAAACTACTGTGGAACATGTTTACTGCTGATGAACACTTTTGTTTAGGCTCCGATATATCCGGCCCACATTTACACAGATATCAAAAGCACAATAATCAGTTTGACTTATTATATGATACAGTACCAGGGCGTCACGATCAAGGGTGCATAGCAGTTGGGGTATTACCAGACTAAACTGTCTGTACACACTATTGAGTGCTGCACATTTTGTTGTTATATACTTAAGGTCCACTTTAACCAAAAACAATTTAAGGCCTATTACACAAGGTATGTTAAATGCAGGTGATACATTTTATTTTTAAAGGATTTAAATACATTACCCATATTTTAGAATGTACTGTTATGAAGCCATCATTTCTGGTAGCATTTTAGGAGCTACTTTTTTGGTGAACAGTTAAAAGAAATTTCTTTGTAAGTTGCATTTTTTGAAAATTATCATAATTACACTTGACCCTGAGTATGTCAGCTTATATGTTTCCATCTTGAATGGCAGTGTGTGGAATCTGTCTCTAACATACAGCACTGTACATTAGAAGGTGTTCTGGCTTTTTCAATAAAGCACAGTTTTCTCTCTTGTTTTGTACAGATGTTTTCAAACACTCTTGTCTTTACTGGCAGATACACCATGGATCTTGTCTCACACCGTAAATTACAGATTTTTTGACACGGCACTGCAGTTCCTTGCATTCGACTCAGCACTCTTAGACACTATTTAAACAGCTCTCTCTACCTATCAAATTACCAATTAGGCCTATTTCCTACTGCACAGTAAATCAGCACTGGGAAGAAAACTGTTGCAACTGCACTGGTTTAGCATGTATTTAATATGAGGCCAAATAATTGTGTAAAAAGTTGCGTTCTGTGCAGCCCAGAGACACAGATAACAAGATCAAATATATTTTGTTTGATTTAAAGGCCATCCAAACATCATGTAGGTTGCCCTGTTTAAGTATGTCAGACCACATCTGGTGATACGAAATAGTTCCACCATAAGGACAAAATTTTTGACAATGGCAACATGTGATACCTTTCATTTGCAGGTACAGGATTGTTCCCAGTTCTGTGGTTGAGATGTACTTTTTACATAATGATGAATAAAAAGAGAATGATATGAGCTCAGTTGGCAAATGTCAATTATGACAGAGTTTCTATTTGGATTGCTTAAACACAGTACTTCTGTCAACATTTACGTGAATGTCTGGTAATAACGTTTTCCATCCACCTGCAAATTCTGTATTTTTTTTTTTTGGTATGATGGTGCTCACATTCAGTCATTTAAATCCAAACAACCTTACAATTGGTAGTATGTGCACAAAGAACATTTAAACAAGGGTTTCCCTTGGAGAGTTGGTGGATAAAAAACTGTTTTCGCCATGGAAAAGCAACAAATGTCAAAACCGAAATTATCCCGGGATTGGTCCTTTTCCACGACATCTCCCTACAGCCGTATCTTCTGTTTGGTGCCTCTTTTAAGGTACTCCCTACACATCAAAAATCCAGAAGTGAAAATCAGCTCTGCTGTGAGTACATGTGGACCACACTCAAGAGTGAACAGTGTTTAAAATCCGTGTTTTAAATTAACCCTGCGCGAGTTAAAGTTAATGAGATATGTAAGTGATTGAGTGAAATGATGACTTATGACGAGACTGATGTTACAAGCAGAATCACCAGACAAAATCACAATTTTTTATGTCACCATTATAGTGTCAGTTTTTGCTTTAGTGGGCTCTTGACCCTTACACTTTTTAGAATTAGATTTGGTTGGCTGTTGTTATGGAGTTAATAAAACAGACGGGCAAACACAAAATATGGGTTTTCCTGAATCACTGAGTTACACTTTGTGTTCATTGTTTGATTCGTTGCGGCCGAATGATTCTTCACCATAGGATTTCCGACTTTTAATAAACTCTGTGGAACTGTCATTAAACTAGTTAAAGTTGTTCCAAAAACTTTAAAGAACTCTTTTCATTTATGGTCTTGCAAACTCAAGAATGCACCTGGAACCCTCATGACGACCGGTGACAACAAAAAGCATGTTGCAACAAAACACAAGCCAAATTTGGCAGGAGACCTGTGAACTGCAGGGCCTTCTGCGGTGCCACCTATCAATCATCCATGGCTCCCATTATGCATGCAACACAAGTCTCCTGGAAAAAAAAGAAAAAAAAAAAAAAAAAAAAAAACGTTTATGCTTTTTTGATTGTCCCAGTCGTTGAGGTTCAACCCGTTGATTCCTTGATGTTGCATGTCTAAAGAAGACTCTTTTAAAAGATTTTTTACCACAATTTAGAAATTCCCAGATTGTATTTAATGTCGGAAATCCTTGGTGACGAATCATTCGGCCGCAATAAATCACCATGAAAGTTTTACTCAGTATTCAGAAAACAATATTTTTGTTTCCCTCAGGGGGGGGGGGGGGGGGGGGGGGGGGGGGGAGGGGGGGGGGGGGGGGGGTTTTTATAACTCCTTAAACACCAACCACATCTATTTTTAAAAAGGTAAGGGCAGAGCCCAACTAAAGCAAACCTGACCACTATAATGGTGAAGAAAAAATTGTGATTTTTGTCTTTGTTGATTCTGCGTGTTAACATCAGGTCTCGTCAATAATGGTCAATCATCACTCAATCACTTATTAATCTCATTAACTTTAACTCCGCTTCAGTTTTAATTTAACACTCATATTTTTAAAACACTTTTCACACTCTTGAGTGTGGTCCTCCCAGGTACTCCCAGCAGAGGTGATTTCACTCTGGATTTTTTTGCTGTGTCGGAGTACCTTAAAGATTGGGCATCTCCAACAGAAAGATACAGGCTTGTAGGGAGGAATGTCGTTGATCGAGGACCATATCCCTGTGATAATACATGTTTTGACATTTGTTGCCTTGTCCATGGCAGGAAAACAGTCTTCTCATCCACCAACCTCTCCAGAGGAAGCCCATTGATCTTTACATGTTCTTACGTGCTTAACCATACGTACCCAAATTTGATAATCACAAGTTTGTTCTACTGGGATCAAATGAACTGAATGTGAGCACCCACTCATAGCCAAAAAAAAAAATAACAAAACTTGCAGTTTGGATGGAAAAGGTTATATACCATGACATTCACTGTAAATGTTTGACAGAAGTACTGTGTTTAAGCAATCAATAATAGACAACTCTTTTCATAATTGACAATCTGCCAACTGAGCTCCATATCATCTCTTTTTATCATCATTATGTAAAAAGTACGTCTCAACCACAGAACTGGGAACAATCCGGTACCCCCTGCAAATGAAATGGTATCACATGTTGCCATTGTCAAAATGTGCACTTTGTCCTTATTGTGGAACTAGTTTCGTATCACCAGATGGTGGTCTGACACACTTTGGGCTCATTGGAAACAGGGCAACCTACATGATGTTTGGATGGCCTTTAAATCAAACATATTATTGTATCTTGTTATCATGTGTCTCTGGGCTGCACATAAAGCACTTTTTTTACACAATTATGATGGCATCAATATCAATCATGCTAAACCAGTGCAGTGCAACATTTTTTCTCCCCAGTGTGATTTACTGTGCATGTAGGAAATAGGCCTATTTGGTAAATTTGAGTATTTGTAGAGATGGACTGTTTAAATATGTTGTCTAAAGAGTGCTGGTGATGCAGGAACGTGCAGTGCAGTTTGTCAAAAACTCTGTAATTCTGACTGTGTGAGAACATAGATCCATGTGTGTTATCTGCCAGTAAAGACCAGTGATTTGTTTGAAAACATCTGTACAAAACAAGAGTGAGGAACCTGTGCTTTTTTTATTTGTAAAAAAGCAGAACACCTTCTAATGTACAGTGCTGTATGTTTATACACATATTTCAACACTGCCAATATCAAGATTTAGACCATAAGCTGACAGTACCTCAGGGGTCCAAGTTAATTATAATTTCTCAATGAAAAATGCAACTTACAAGACCATTTCTTTTAAATTGTCACAAAAAGTATGCTCCTAAAACTGCTAACAGAAATGCTGGCTTACATAAAAGTACATTTAAAATATTGGTACATGTATGTATAAATCACTTAAAAATAAAAAATGTATCCACATGCATTTATAACATACATTGTGTAAAAAGGAGGCTTATAATTGTTTTTTTGGTTAAGTGGGACCCTTAAAGTATATTAACCAAATGTTCAGAGCCACGCACTAGTTTTTTACAGGACAGTTTAAGTCTGGTAATAACACAACATGCGCATATGATGCCATCAAAATGGCAAATGATTTGCAAATGGTCCAGATGTATCATTAAATCAATAATGGTCAAACTGATTATTGATGATATTGTACATTGTTATCTGTGTAAATGTGGGGCGTGGATATATTCGGAGTCCTATCAACAAAATTGTGTCAATCAGCCATGAACATGTTCCACAGGTCCAGTAAACATGTCTCCACAGTAAGTTTGGTAATGACATTCTGGATAAAACTGAAACTGAAAAACATAAAATAAAAAATAAATAACCAGGTAATTACTTACTTCCCCTATGGTGCTCTGGTCTGGGTCTGCACATTCACACACTATCTAAAGGTAAACAGATGGCACTGATAAGGCTATAACTGGGCAAGAGGGAAGAGTGTGTACATGTGAGTGAGTGAGACACTTCTATGCAATGTCCATTGCATAGAAGTTGCTGGACAGTATAGCCTCCATTTCAGCTCGGAGGTCAGGATAGCTGTTCTAAGTTGATGGCAGCTCTAAAGTTGGGCCACAAGTGTGTGCAATAGGGCGCCTTGATAACCCTTCCAAAGGGGTGAATATGACTTGAATGTCTTTAACGCAGATGACATCAGACCCTGTCACGAATCTCAACATCTTCCGGAGGCCTATCTCATCCAATCCCCTGATGTACTGATGTAAAAATCGCAAACTTTGGTTCTCTGCTGGAGTAGCTGGAGAGGCCGTGATCAACTTTAATACCTTTCGGGTTGATGGTTTAAGATCCTCATACATCTTTTGCATATCCAGCACACTGGGGAAGAACTCCCTGAGAGTAGGTCCTGCGACTGCTGCAATGTTATCCAGTGCATATTTTGGTTTGCTGGATTATTTGCTTGTGGGCCACTTGGAGAAGCACAGCTTTCAAGTTCTCTTGTGTTGGTACTGTTCTTACTCCCATGCGATCCATAATTATTAGCCGTCAAAGATCGCTGACGGCCCAACGATAATTATTGTTCACTTTCACAGCACGTTAACATCACTCTCTTACTTGATCTTGGAGAACTGTGCTATCAGATGAAAGTTAAAGGACTCTAGCTTCCGCATCCCAGATAGCAGCCTATTGTTCGGCCCAGATCTGGCCCACATATGGCCATGTGGAATGATGATCTGGCCCCCATGTAGCGTGGATGATGGCACTTGGCGGTTGTCCTGTTTGCATTATTTTCATATTTCTATTTTGTTTTTATATGTTGAGTTTATACTTTATTATCATAACAGTCCTGAGAATTTCTGATTCCCTGAACAGTAAACTTTGAAGTGTCATCTTTGTGAACATATTGTTGTATTATGTATCTAAATCAGAAAGAATCATGAGCAGAAACCTTTTTATTTTGGGGATGTCATTTTTCTGTCCTCTATGCTGAAAATGGGGGTTGACCTAGTAAAGGGGATAAGATCAAGAGCTCATCTTCATCATCACCATCAAGGGCGTCTTGCAAAGCAGTGGACAAGAGATCGCGCTCAGACTGACTAAGATACAACATTAGTGAGTCAAACAATAAATCAGGTGAGACCGTGTGTTCACCAAATGCGATTGCTGCTGTAAAGGCTTGAGCCAGCCGAGAAGGAAAATATCCATGGTCCTTTAAACCCTTGACCATTATCCTACCAACAGATTTCCATTCTTCCTCTTGCCATTTTGGGGATAGTGATGGCACCCTCACATCTGCACCCTCTGCTGCACAGTCTAAAAACTCTGTCCAGAAGGCAGCATATACATCCCTGGACACGCCATCAGCATCTGCCCCCATTTCATGAATGAAGCTGTATTTCACAGAGTAGGACATCATCGCTTCATCCTTGAATTGGGTAATCAGTTCCTCCAAGAGACTGACTCTGTGGAGTTTCACTGTCACATGAAAAAGTTCATAAGTAGGACTTAATGGGCCAGCAGGCACTGTGTCAGAATGGACAGGAGTTGAGCTGTAGGCATTGATGTTTATCTGTGCCTCTTCTATAGGCTCATGTAAGATTGTGTCATCAAGATCTTCTAAAAATGGTCCACCTTGCAAAGGGCCAAAAATGACCTCCGATTGATCACACAAAGATGTAAGATCAACAATCTCTACAGCAGTAGAGACAAAAGCTTCCACAGTGTGTGTCTGCTGTTCACTGTCATGTGTTTTTTGTGTCACCTGCTCATTATCTTCTGTTGTGTTTTTCTGTCGCTCATTTAGCCTCGCTGCATCTGTCTGTTCATCAGTTCCTTCTGTCTTCTCTGGGAACACTTTATCTCCATTTGTCAGGTGCTCTGTGAACAAGTAAAATCTTAAAATCCCCAATTTATGTGTCTCATAGAGCTCTCCTACACTAACATCCTCATCAAGGTATGCTTCCTGAAAGTCAACAATGTTGTGACTGAACTCTTCCCACTTTCCCTTTCTCGATTTCTCATTGGGGAAAAATAGCTTTTTAGCTTGTGATAGAATCTCTGTTTTTGTGGCTTTCTTGGAAATACAAGAACTCTGGTTATCCACCATTGAGTTTTTCTCACTTGTTTTCTTGTCGTGTATCCATCAGTTCTATTTTTCCTTGTCATCTTCACAGCCCTTTTGTTATGATAGAATCTCTGTTTTTGTGGCTTTCTTGGAAATATCAAGAACTCTGGTTCAGATGTATCTTTGTTGGCTGCATAGAATGCTCCTCCTCAAAGGATATTGTTTTTTGTTTTTTTTTTGCTTTTCTCTGTTTTTCCATACAGAAACGCCTTGTAGCAATCCTATCACCATATGCTGGAATGTAAGCAGTCATAGTGGCATCATCTATTTCTCCCAATTACCGAGCTGTCAATCTGTAATGAAAACAAAACAATACAGTAAGACACATTTGTTATCTTAAATCTAAAGAGATGGCTATAATTTCCATATGAGTGAAATTTCCTTTTAATTTCTTATGGCAGTAGCTATTTTTTTTTTTACAAATCAGCAATTTATTTCTATTTTTCTTCACTTGCTTGTTTCTTTTTTCGCATGGGAATAAAAAGGAGCTAAAATATCAAGTAATTTAAAACAAAAACTGCTGTCTAAAAAAATGGTTGTAACCATAACAATGAAGTTTGAGTGACATGATGCTGAAAATACAGTGTATTGACAGTGAAAATCCTTCACATCAAAGTTAGGCAGGGGACTGATTACTTTCATGTATTCCTCTTTAATTATATAACCATTTACCTCAATTACAAGAAAAGCACTTCTCCCATATATTACTGCTATTATGTACTCCATAATATTGATATTCCATATTGATTCCATACTTCAGCTCCCAACCAAGGCCTGTGCAGGCATCTAAACATTACTCCATCCTTTTAAAACAATATCAAATCACAACAAAATGGAAAGCAGTAATTGTAAGGGCACAATACTTTATTTTGTGTATTTATTTATTATTTCAAACATATAAGTCAGCACTTTGCCTGAATGTATAATGGTGATGCTACTGCACATTACAGTCTAACTACTGTTACTTGTTTATGTAGGGTAGAGACCAAAATATAGAGTGAATTGACTCCTAAAGATACCTATAAACCTTATTTTACGGAGCTAGAATAGAGAAGACATGAATGCATTGTTGGGAGAGGCAGGTGTGCTTGGCATAATAAAAAGGAATTGGAGAAGCTGTGGCTATATGTTGTGGTGTTGTTACTTTATTTATGTTGATTACTTGTATAATAGAGACATTCCGTAAAATGTAAAACAATTAAAATTAATATTTATTGCAGATATTGCAATGTGCTGGCACCTACATGATCTTGCTGCATTTTCTGAATATTTTCCTCAGGAATCCCTCGGCTCTGAAGAAACATCCACAGACCATCATCTTGTGGGAGGGGGGTATTTGAAGACGTAGCCATAGCTGGCCCTGAACAAATGTCGGAAAAACAGGCCAGATTTATGGTAAAGAGTTGCACCATTTATATACACCACAAATATAAACAGATTTAGGACTGTACCCTCAAAAGTGTAATTGCTTAAAGTATCTCAAAAATGTATTTTGCCATTTTTTACGAGAACATTAATAAAGGCCAAGAGTGTCATAACGTTGCTTTCATGTACAGTATAAAACTGTATAGGTCGGGCAACTATATATAGAGAAGCAGATTAGTCTCAATATAATTCACCAAAAAACACATCAAAAAAACAGATTCACACCTGCGTAGACAGTTGCACATGCATGAAACCTTAATTCACGTACACACCCAAAAAAATTCACGTGGGTGAAAAAAAAAATATAACTTCAAAAAAAATAGCAATTCAAACATGCGCAAAATAAAAGTATATATATATCAACAATCATTTCACAACTCGCGAAACACAATTTAGAAGATATAAAACTGTGCACAAAAAACCTTTGAATGTTTAAAATTGACGAAGTGTCCCTGAATGTACACATCGTCAAGTTAACCTACGGAATCCACTCGGATTTTGTGTGTGTGTTTTTTTGAAAGACTTTCCTGGGCATAGCTCTCTTCCCACGTTGGTCTGTCCGTACCTCTTTAGCCAATCAGATGCGGGAAGTTACCATTCCACCCAATCAATATCATATAGCCAATGGAGAGTGCATTCAAGGAGAGTAGTTGTGAACAGGTTTCAGAGTAGTCACAAATAATTGGCAGAAGCGTCCTTTGTGTTTGAGTCTGCGCGTACAGAAACGGGAAGTGCTAAAAATCGCTAAACACTGGGCTTCACTTGTCCTCAATTGAGTTGTCCAATTTGGTCGCTGTGTTCCCATTTTCTTTTATGTCTATGTGATTACTGCTGTAAAGCTGAATTTCCGTTCCTAATTAATCCATATTGACGCAACAGGTGCGCAGAATTCGATGCTCCTTGAACTGCACGCTTATGACTATGATTGGTTGAATGGTAGCTCACATCTGATTGGCCAAAGAGTACGGACAGACCCACGTGGAAGAGAATGGATCTTCCAGGAAAGTCCATCAAAAATCACACACACACAAATCCCGAGTAGTGGATTGTAATATTAAATGACGCTTTGTACATTCAGGACACTCGACATTTTTAAACATTCAAAGGTTTTTGTCACAGTTGTATATCTACGAATTGGTTTTTTGCATTTGTGATAAAGGTATTTTATGTGAGAAATATAATCTTTTATTTTGGCGCATTGTGAATTGCTTTTTGTGAATATATTTTTTTTTCACGCCAACTGTGAATGTTTCTGTGTGTATGTGACTTAGGTTTCATGCATGTGAAAATGGTCCCTACGCATGTGTCGTGAATCGTCGTTTGTTGTGCGATGAATTATATTTGAGGAATCAATATGCTTCCAAAACTATAGGCCCTTTCTTCTCACTTGGAAAGATCAAAACTATTCCTTAAGGCATTTGAATGGGCTCACCTTTTAATAGTTACATTACTCAAAATCGTAGAGAAGGCTAGACTCAAGAACAAGGTCAATAAATGTTGATGGACCACAGGCTATGATGTACTCTGTATCTGTGAATTCACTGCACAACCGGAACAATCTAGTTTCTGAAAAATATATAGCTTGCCTTTGGAAAGCTTCAAAAAAGCCAGCTTTGTGTTTCACAAATTATTAAATGCATCAAAGTACATCAGTTTAGAAAAAATATCCCCAATAAATAACAATAACAGGACACATATGCATAGTGACAAAACCAAAAGAGACGAGGGGCACAACTAAAGAAACCGAAGCAATGTCAGTATATATTCAACATTATTAATGGTGTAGCACGCTGAACACTACGCTAAACGTCCGTGCAAAACTTAATCGAATAGAATATCCCTGCTGGCTCTGAAACTGGCAAAGTTCTGAATGTTTGTTTACTGTTTGAATGTCGCGATGTCCAACGTGCTGCATGCACTGGGGATCTTCTGACAGTGACTATTTCCCTCCCGCTGACAGCAGCCTCTCTGTGTTCGAGGACCTCTTGATTTACAAAATTAAGCACTATAGTTACAGCAAATAGCGTGGTTTACTTATCCTAGCCACACAACTTGAAAGGAAGTGGTTGACTATACTATTCCTCCTAAAAATCACACGTAATTATCCCCTCGCATCTTTCAAAGGTAAGTTTTCCTTTTGCAGACTCTCGGTACAAATGATTAGCTTAACGATTACATAAGTTTAGCCTACCAACTGCAGTTGATGGTGTAACTTAAAGTTACGTAGTTAGTAAAAATAATATGCCCGTAAACATTAACGTTACATGTTTAAAAACAGCTATTCTAAAACTCATTGTACATGTTGTTAAGCGAACAGTTAGCAGACATCATTTTGCATTAACAATAGGCCTATAACTATAACTAACTTAGCTACGTCTGATCTACCTGCACTGAACCCATTGTAGACCTGGCACTGTTGTTGTTGAAGGGTCAGGATGATTAGCAAATCCCAGCAAACTGTGGCCTGGACGTTACTTCGTGCAGTGAAAGCTTCTCGCCAGATTTTGAGGGATCCTCGTTAATTTAGAAAACAGAGCCAAAAATTTTTTTTTTTTCATGACGATGATTCTCCATAATTCTGAGATAATCTAAACTCATTAATTCAATAAAAACAGATGTGAAAAAAAGTTTTTCAAGAAAATGTATCTCATAATTCTGAGTAATAATGTAACTCGTTAATTCAGAAAAACAGAGCAAAAACCTTGTTTTTCATGAAAAATTATCACGTAATTCTGGGAGGATAATGAACTCGTTAATTCAGAAAAACAGAGGTCGATTTTTGTTTTTCCGCAAGTGAATGCAATACGCTTCCGTGCAAGTTACACTGAAGCAGTGTGAAAGGTAAGGAGATAATTATGTGATTTACTTAAAGTGCTGATGGAGCATTAGTGCTGTACACCTGCTGATAAGCAAGCAGAAGCACTGAGAGGAAAGACGGAAACACAAGAATTACACTGACCTCAGCCCCAGCCTTAGATGAGATATCACTGAAATAACAGAGACATTATAAATCTCTTCAAGATCTGATAAACAGCACTCACCAGCTTCAAATTACTGATTGAAGAATTGAGAATTAAGAGAGATGTACATGATGTTTTTTGTTGTGTTTTTGGGCACTACCATGATGGAGTGGAAGTGTTTTGGCCTTTGTTGTGCTCTTGGACCCTTGACTTTTATAACTTTTGTTTGGTTGCTACAGCATGTATTTTTTGCACACGTGGTGGTCGTGGGCAACAATAATGATTAAAATAACAAAATCTGTAACAGGTGATTATCTAATGGTATAATAGTTTTTAAACAATGGAATTTCAAAAATTAGTTCATTGTTTCCCCCCCTGTGTGTAACAATGTTCTAATATTACATTAGCGCAAAATAATGCGTAGCCTCCTCACTTGCAGAACACAAAATCCAGGGGTGCGTGGTGGTTGGATCCACATCTAGTGGGTAGAGATTGCGTATGTTTAGGGATCTAGGGGGTGGAGGCCGGGTAGTGTTTAGGTATATTGTAAGGGTGTGGGAGGGATTGTGGATCTGGGATCCATACCACGCCCCGGGATCTTGTGTTCTGCAAGTGTGAGGACCAGCGCAAATAATGAGCAGGCTGTTGTGTAAATATTGGTAAACCACATTACAAAAAAAAAAAAAAAAAAATCTGTATGACCTATGCTATAATACACACACCATCACGAAGCGGCTTATGAAATCTCCACAATGATGACAATCAACACAAACACACTACTTAAACACCGCAGACAAAAGCAAATATAAAAAGCACAGTAGAATTAACAGAAAGAAGGGGACAATTCGGCTGTCTAATTTATTCATGCCTCATGGGGGCTTGTCCTTGGCATAACGATTGTGCTTTAACAAACACCGTTACAAACAACAGCCAGAAAAAAAAAAAAAGTCAAAGGTCAAGAGCACAACTAAAGCAAACCCTGATCGGCATAATGGTGAGGTTTTTTCCCAAAAAATTGAAACATTTTCATACCAACATTTGGAAACTCTGTTAATCTCAAATAATTTTTGTAGCTATTGATAAAAGTCCAGATCGGTAATGTGTGAAGATGGAAATGCTGGTTGTGGAGTTGTTTAATACCTCCTCTGCTTTTTATTTCAGTTGATTTCCCTCTAAAGCTGTGGAAACGTCTTTAGTTACCCTGGACTTCCCACCTCTGTACAGTGCAATCTCTGTGTGAAAATGTGTGCATATTTCGATATATACTCAAAATACAAAACTAAAATGGTATGATAAATATGCCGGTTTCGCTTATAGAAAAAATTTTTTTTTGAAAATAGGCAAGCACTTTGATTCGTGTCTTTCCATATTTATTAACATATAAAGCAGCCACGAAATCAAATTATTCATGTTCACCAGCAGCAATAGGCACTGAGTGAGAATAAAGCCGTGTTCCCACTTCCAGAGGTCAGAACTGTCCTTTTGACTACGCTTTACTTCTCGCCGACTTTCAAGGTTAGGGCTATCGTGCATTCTCGAAAGAGCCTTAATGTCAGTGAAGGGGAAGCACTTTGGAAATAGCGGAAGATTCAAATAGGAAGCGTAAAAGAACTTCATCTGCATCCTCTATCAACAGCTGTGCCCATTAGCAATGCCATGGGTTGTGGTATTATTATCTAGAATTCAGCACATTTTTCCTCGAAGACACCAATCCTCAGTTTACATACAATTACTTGAGTATTATGAAACGAAGGATACGATTTGTCCGATATCCCAATGCGTATTTCAAGGCTTAAACAGGAGTGTGCGAGCCATGCTGTATGTGGTATAGGCAATTCTTCAAGTCTGAGCATCCTTATTTCTTGCAGAACAGCGGAGAAAATATGCCAGCAACAATCCCATACGCATTAGAATTAGCCAACGTAAACATTAATTATGACTAAATTAAGGGCTGTATAGAAGGATTAAATTAAAGGTTTCATGGCCACCTCTATAACCATATTGGCTCAATTTTTTTCACATGCTGCACTTTATTATGCACTCTCAATTGCCATCAAATTGGAAGTTGTTTAAAATAAAGAACTCAGTCCAGCCCATAACGATAATTAAAATAATTTGATCTTCTAATCCAAGTTATATTCTCAGTGATTGCGTGCAACGATTGAATGTCATTATACTGTGAAAAAGAACTGGAGGTTAATTGCAATAAATATAATGCAAAAATAAACAAAATAATATTATAAAATAAAATTTTATCAGTCCGAGTATTCCTCTGGCAGTTATTTGAGCTGCAAACTCTGCATTACTCATGATGGCAACATTAGCACGTGACCAGTCGTCAGATAGGCTAATGTTGCACATTAAAATGAAGGATCACATGATACATGGTATGGGATCGGTATAAATACGCAGTTTTAACATTGACGTTTATTGCGTCAATGTTTAACTAAATCTATCAAACGGAATGCGCCTAAGAGGACTTTTAATTTGTTGTAGTGCTGTTACGTCATAAAGGCTGCGCCTCGCTTCAGCGTGTGAAGAAAGGTTGTGTTTTAAGCGTGAAAACCCGCTTGTTAAAGTCGATAAAACCCTTATGTTTTTTTTATAGCTTTTTACAAACCATGTTAAGTTTATTACGGGAGTGTAACACTGTAGTGCTTTATCTTGCGGTAATTGCACGTATTTTTTTCGTGAGTAAAGCACATCCGCACGTTGAACAGATAAATCGCTTCTAATTTCTCTCCATATATCGTGAACCAGTTTAACGTAGAGAAGAACTTGATCACTGTAAATTAGTGACGGAGGAAACGAAGCTGAACAAAATGTTTCCCAAAGTGATTCGCTGGGTACAGAGCTCAATTGCCGCTTGCAAAAAACACAGTGAGAACACAAACTTTAACGTGTAATGAATGGCAGCTTTCACAAACAACCCCCAAGGGTGTCCTGAATGTTTGATCGTTAAAAATTACATCTCTACCCTTAAGTACCACTATCATTACAAATATAAAAAAATTTCAATGTAAATAATGTATAAATGGACAAACCATATTGAGTTTTTTTTTTTTTTTCAGTCATCCTTTTATTTCTGACTGACTCTTGACTAGGGAGGCAATGAGACACCTCAATATTTAGTACTTTGTGTTTTTTTTTTCTGTTAAAATTCTCTTCTTACTCCTCGACAGAGGCCAAACAGGTCCCCAGGGGGTGCTGAATCTAAATATTAAAGGATGTTTATCAAAGAGGAGAGCGAAAAATATGAGATTGAGAACATTAGATTTGGAACATGGCGTTTTGGGAACCCAACAGTCGTTTCATTCTTGGGACCTCAGCGGATGAAAGTTGACCTTTTAAGAAATGAATGTATTTTTTGAGCAGATTTGTTTGACATTGAGAGTTGCCACGTGTAGAGATTTTTGGAGATCCAGGATTAATTTGCTTTTTTCCGGTGTTTTGATTGGGTTTAGCTAAACTCTGGATGTGTTCAAGGTATATAAAAACCTTTCATTTTCTGCAGTATCCGTAGGGTTCGTGCATATAGGAAATTTTTCTGTAGCTTTGAATACCATGATGAACCCACTAGATTTGACAAGAATCGCAAATCGAACCAGACACTGGAAATTCGTGCAAAAACTGTGTTAGAATGGCATACTACCACACAAAGCTCTACATATGCGAGTATGCTATGTGCATACTTTGAATTTCTACCCATGGAATGCCGGGAGACCTGCTACAATTAGCTGAAATTTGATGTATCATCTGCATAGAAATACTGTTTCCCAGAATGCACGTTTCATCTCAAACGCGTTTTGTTTTGGTGAACTGGAGGCGGGAAGGTAATTATAAAAATTTAACAGTTGTACACTGAACAAAATAAAAAACGCCACTTTTTGTTTTTGCCCCATTTTTCATGAGCTGAACTCAAAGATCAATACTTTTTCTCTGTACACAAAGGCCTATTTCCTCTCAAATATTGTTCACAATCTTGTCTAAATCTGTGTTAGTAATCATACTTCTCCTTTCTGAGATATCCAAATCCCCCCACACCGCGGCAAAAAACCCAACTAGACAGGCCCATACCCCGCCTCAGCTCCGCGACTCCCCCTTTTCCTAAAACCAGGTGTGGGCATATCAAGATGCGGATTAGACAGCATGAATTATTGCACAGTTGCCTTAGCGGCCACAATACAAATGCCACCGGGTTTCTCCCATGCCAAATGCCACAGATGGCCAAGTTCTTGAGGCAGCCTGCAGTTGGCTGCTGACTGCAGGAATCTCCCCGAGCTGTTGCCATGAAGTATAATGTTAATTTCTCTACCAAAAGCCGTCCTCCAAAGGCCGTTATCAGAGAATTTGCAAAATCCTACCGCCTCACAACCAGACCACGTTGTATACCACACCAGCCCAGGACCTCCACATCCCAGCATCTTCACTTCCCAAGATTGTTCTTAAGTACTCCAGCCACTGGATAGCTTCTCTGCAACAACCCTCTTTGTAGTTTTGTTACAAACTCTTGGGTGCATAAAGAAGAAGATCTGTAATGTTGCAAAAGACTATTAGTCCCTCAAATCCATAGAGATTTTCCAGGGTTTTTCCTACATTGACAATTTTTTGCGGCCGCCAACAACGATTTTTTGTCCCGCCAAAGACCTTATTTGATCTGTACTTGGGGTTTGTGAGTGAGCAGGCTACAGACGGAGTGACAGAGAGAACGAGCACAGCGCCCCACCCCCGCGCGGGCACTCTCCAGCCCCTTTTTTAACGATCTAAACGCAAAGTGTAAAGCGCACTGCGCAGGTGCACTCGGGGCGTGTCCCTATACACTTTTGCTAGTTTCACAACGAAAAACGGTTGCGTGCCCAGGCGCATGGTCTAACGGTTGTCCCTATTCTCTTATGAGTAATGGGTGTTTTTTGGGGCGTAAGCTGCAATAAACTAATCAGAGTCTCTCTTCCAACGCAGAGCCAGTTGCGCTCGTGTGCATGACGGATTTGCTATTTACAAGGCTGAATTTGGAAAGCGCAAGACAGAACGCGTCTTCGAGATGAAACGAGCTGCTCGTGTGAGAGCAAATAGACAGCCTAATTCTGATACATGCGATGACTATCATATAGGCCTTTTTATATTGATTAGCCTACAAAAATTCTTATGCATCGCAATCCTTTAAGTTTAATATTTGGCATGTTTGTGTGCTGCAGTGCGTTCCTGTGTTAATAAGCAGGTGTCGCGCGATGTGTAGAGGCTACTACACGCTGCTTTAAATAACCAGAACAAACATTGCGCCAGACTTTAGACCAGGTTTGAGTTGGTCTATGGGCGCAGTCCTATTTTCAGCTCTATAAAATAGCATGCGCCTGAACACACCTCTTTTTTTAGACTAGCACGCCCATGGCGCACAAATGGGCGCAAATGCATTTGCTAATTAACGACGTGGCGCTGGACGGGAAATACTGAACGGCGCCGGACTGAACTAGCAAACACACTTGCGCTGCACCTTGTGTCGCATTGCGCCGGTGGAGATAGAGCCCCCTCTTCAGTGCTGTCTTTGCTCTCTCCCTCGCATCAAAAATCAACTGATCCTAAGGTCGGAAACCGAATCCATTTTTCACGTGGTGCTCGGAGGATATTTTCTTGCTGAATTACCGCTGTGTTTGTGAATTGCAGTCAAAAAAAAGTTGCCTTTATCGTCTCTTACAACTTGTGACAAGCATTCCGACACTACGCAGCTTGACGTGAATCCTTTAAATAAAAAATGCAAAAAATAAATAATACACACCCATCCAGTTAGCTATGAAGTGATTGTGTGTGTAAAAGTGTGTGTGTGTGTGTGTGTGTGTTAATAAAATCTTTCATGATGTCCTTAACAGCCAGGATTCATTACCACAACACGTCCGCTTAAAGTCTGATTCAGCGACTTAACACTCCTTTTGAGCCGATTCCATTATATGAAGGGTTAAAGACAATTGTCTGCCCCGTCAGTGTCTGATCGGTGTCCTAACACATCAGCTACTTCTTACAGAAGACATACACATCTGAAATGCAGAGTAAGTGGGCTTACCCCATTTTAGCAAGAATGTTTAGTAAATTTAGGCCTTACATAATCCACAGTATGTATAGGCCGATACAATGTGGTAGTACATTACCTCTTAAATCATTATTTAAGTTAACCGGGATGAAAATGAACTAGATAAAACCCCAAGCAAGCTTTTGCACTAGCTCTAATTGTTTAAAATTTTAAAGGGGAAAAAATTACACTTTTAAACCTTTTACGGGTATAAAAAAAAAGGTCTATCAAAAAGGATTTTAATTTTAAAAAACTATGAAAGTTTCATAGCTTTTTTTCAAAGAGGGCAAAAGGATACAGTGAGAGTGCGGAAATACTGTGTCGGAATTTTCAAATTTGAAAATTTGATTTTTTTAAACCCTTTTTGACATTTAAATTCTTTGGTACGAGGTGTTTACATTTAAATAAGTTCGCTTCTTTTACTATCTAGCCTGACAGTGACGTTTTTTTCATGAATAAATAGGATAATAACAAAACACAATTGTTTCTTACGGGGTTTTTTTTTCTTATTGTTTTTTATTTAAATTTAACATTTATTGTCATATTGGGCTGCAGATCTTTTGGTACTAGGGTACTCTTTTCTTTTTTTTGGGGAACCCATGTGGGCCCCCCCCGAAGACCAATTTGACCCAGGAAAAACCCGTATTTTTTAAAAAAGAAAAGACTTGTCCACGCCCTCCTAAACGGCTCTTTTAATACGCCCCCACATGTCTACGAGGGGGGAAGATTTGCAAACCCCTGCCCAAATGTCCGCAAAGAAGAAGGCTAATTTTTATTCCGCTGTTGCCACCGCCGCCAGTTGGGGGAGACCTGTGTGTTTCATTGTGAAGCAAACTATTTTTTTGGCCTCCAAAAGACATTAGATGGCCTTTTATTGTGGCCACCGGCAACCTGTGCAATATCATCGGTCTAATCACATCGGGATCCACACTGTGGTGGATATTATCTCGGCAAAGGAGTTTTTTCACTAACACAGATTAGACAGATTTGTGAACAATATTTGAAAAATAGGCAGTGGCAACGGCCCGCCCCCCCCATTTGGGGGGGGGGACTTAAAAACTATGCCATTCATTATTGTAATACACAAAATTCAATTATATGCAGGGTCGATTGCACGTCAGTGTTACGCCTTTGGCCATTCACAGGACATGCCAAAAACGCATGGAAAACGCAGCCGCCCCGCTTTTCTCCTTCTTTCCAGCGCTTTCATAGAGCTTGCACTTTTGTGGCGCTGCTGTTGCTAAGGGCAACCGTGACCTGCCTCTCCTCGACGAACAGAAGTTTCACAGAGATAATGGATTTCCAGCACTGAAACTTGCAGTAGCTGCTACTAATTATTTAAAATGGGTATCGCTGTACATTCCGTGGCCAAAGTGTTTTGAGAATTAACATAAGATTAGTTTTCAAAAGTTTTTGCTTGCTAACCGCGTTAGATTTTTGTTTCATTGTTTCTTGTTAATTTACGGCAAATATAATTAACAAGTCACTTCATCTTCAAAGGCTTTTATTAGACAATTACCTGACATTTATCAGAAGAGTCAGTATTTGCAGTGTTGGCCCTGCTTTTTCAGGACCTCTGCAATCTCGACTGGGCATGCTCTCATCAACTTCTGGGCAAAATCCTGACTGCTAGCAACCTATATAATATGTAAAAATTTTTCTTTCATAATAACTTCTTGGAGTTTGTCAGAATTAGTGGTTTCTGTTTGTCCACCCGCCCGCTTGAGGATTGACCACAAGTTTCCAATGGGATTAAGATCTTGGGAGTTTCCCAGCCATGGACCCAAAAATTCAACATTCGCTGTCCCCGAGCCACTTAGTTATCACTTTTTCCTTATGCACGGTGCCCGCATCGTGCTGGAAAATGCATTTGTGTCTTCACCAAACTGTTTGTTGTGGGTTGTGTTTGGAAGAAGTTGCTGTTGGGAGGGCTGTTTGTTTGGTACCATTCTTTATTCATGGCTTTGGTTTTTTGGGCAGAATTGTGAGTGAGCCCACTCCCTTGCTGAGAATGCAACCCCACACATGAATGGTGTCAGGATGCTTTACTGTTTGGCATGACACAGGACTGATGGTAGCGCTTCACCTTTTCTCTCCCCTTGGACAAGCCCTTTTTCCAGATGCCAACCAAACCATCGGAAAGGGGCTTCATCGGAGAATATGACTTTGCATCCCAGTCCCTCAGCAGCTATCCACTCACTATACTTTCTGCAGAAGATCATCTGTTGTCCCTGATGTTTGTTTTTTGGAGAGAAGTGGCTTTCTTTGCTGCTGCCCTTCTTGACATCCAGGACATCTTCCAAAAGTCCTTCGCCACCCATGTGCGTGCAGATTTCGCTCAAACCTGCCTGCTGCCATCTCCTGGCGCTCTGCAACTGCCCCCTGGCACTCCGATCCCGTAGCTGAATTCCTCTTTAGGAGACGATCCTGGCTCTTGCTGGACTTTCTTGACGCCCCCCCCCTTGAAGCCTTCTTTACAAGAACTGTTACCTCTTTCCTTGAAGTTCTTGATGGAACCTATAAATTGTTTGATTTTGGTGTCACTCTTAGTAGCCACAATATCCTTGCCCTGTCACAAGCCCTATTTTTATGCACGCAATGATGGCTGCACGCTTGCTTCTTTCTTCTTTGCAGGTCACCATGGTTAACAATGGAAGAACAATGTTTTCAAGCATCACCCTCCTTTTAACATGTCTGTAGGGCTGCCATTCTAACCCAATCAGCCTGACATAAATGATCTCCAGCCTTGTGCTCGTCAACATTGCTCACCCTGATTAACAACAGTGATTACTGAAAAATGATCTCAGCAGGTCCTTTAATTTACAGCAATGAAATGCAGTGGAAAAGGTTTTTTTTGGGATTAATTTCATTTTCATGGCAAAGAAGGACTTATCAATTCATCTGAGCACCTTCTAACATTCGGAGTATATGCAAATTGCTATTATAAAAACTTCTAAGCAGCAACTGTTCAATTTCCATATTTTATGTAATTCTCAAAACGTTTGGCCACGACTGTACATGTATGACTGTAAGCTGTCATGTCTGTTATCCACTTGTGTCAGTATAAATAAGCCAGCAATAAACAATCCGTATCAATACAACGTCAATAACTAACATAGCCCTCCTGCAGTGACGATCGTGATGCGATATCATGTGAACCGATATATTGTGCCTTCCCTAATATATGTTTTGTAGCAATATATATTTGGTGACTTTAGAGAAAAGCATCTGCAAAATGACTTAATGTTATGTACTGGCCATTGTAAACTAATGATCTGTTACTTTTATACTTTGTACCAAAAACGACATTCTCTCTACGCATGGAAAATGTAGTGATCGCAATGGTGGCCTCTGCTCGACCCATGGGGTTTAAGCGTGCCGGAGCAGGATGTTATTCACTGGTGTGCCAGGGAGGCGGCCAGCAACCATCCGGGGGTGGCACAGATTCTTCCTTACAAAAAAAAATTGATTTTTTAAAATTTTGGGGCTGTTTTAGTTGCCTAAAACCAAGAAGCCCCAATTTAAATTTTTTCTAATAACTGTATCGAATTTTGTGAATACCATATACTGGTGAATAGACATTTTTGTATTATCCTCACTCCAGGTTTTTTTAATAAAGGGTTTTACTTTCCTTTATGGCCTTTCAGCTTCTCAAACCCCAATGTTCCCCACTTCCCATACTCATGATGAGCATCAGATGTGATAAATATAAAAAGCCAGAAGCAACGGGAACATAATTGATTTTCATTTTCACATTTTTCTAGCATAATGCATTGGGCTACTTGTATAGTGCATTAAATACAAATAAAAATACTACCCAGCTTGTCCAACACCTGGCAAAGTAATTTTGTATAATAGCCCCCTTTAAAAACCCACGAAAGATCGCGTTTTGCAACGTCGCCCCAAGCATATCAGAGTGAAAAAAGGGCGGCAGTTCTTTTTTAAAGGGGAAGGCCTATTTGGGGAGCTAGCATCCATTTTTTCTGCGACTAAAAGCAGGGAAACTCTGTACAAAGCACTCCCCACATTTTCAAGGATGTTTTAAAAATTTATGCGGATACCTAAATCCTGCGGACATTCAACTCATTGAGGGCAGTCAAGAGGAGAGAGCGGACAAAGCTTGTATCGGGTATTCGTATCCTGGAAAAGAGAAAAGGAACCGTGTCAGATTTTTCGTTTTGGGTATCAAAATATAGATATTTTGAAAACACACCGTGTAGTTTTTTTTTCCCCAAACTTTGATCGCTCTGATCACTGTCCCCCCCTCTGCCGTGGCGGGATTTTTCTGGTTCAGAATCAGGGCACCGCGGGCATTAAAGTGGATAATATTTCCACACAAATTATATTTTTGGGAAAGTGTTGTATGCAAGTTTGGGCTTTTCCCAGTCGAGATCACCATTTCAAGCAAAATTTATAGACGGGGTGCCCTACCCCCCTGGAGGGCCACTGTCCTGCAAAGATCTCTAACCCCATTTTAAACACAACTGTAAAATAATGTTTCTGAACTTGGAATTTACGGCAGGTATCAAGCTAATTGGAGCAAAACCTTTTAGAACACTGGCCCTCCAATAAATGCAAATAAATGGGTTAACTTTATTTTTTTTTCTTTTTTCCTTAGCCTTTGGAAACTGAAAGGGAGAGGGAAGTACTCATGAAATGGACGTAAAAGATAAATATGGGGAAATCTCTTGATTTCACAATGGAGGAACGTTTTTTTGTCCACAGATGAAAAGTTTTTCACGCGAAAAAAGCTCAAAGGGGAAAAGTTTGACGATTTCCCCATCAAAAAGTAAAACCTCACCCATTTGAGAACGGAAAAGCATTTCACTTCCCAACAATGGTATAAATTAAACCAAAAGGAAGCTGGAACAGGCACATGAAATTCACACGACAAAACCCCTTACACCTGCCAACAATGGGGGACGTTTTGCTCTACTAGAAACCTTAAGGTCCATATGAATCACACTGGGGAGAACCCTTATTCATGCCTTCAGTTGAAAGATTTTTAGTACAAGAATTAAAGTCCATTGGAATTCATATGGAGAAAAGTTATAGGCCCTCAATGTGGAAAGAGTTCCCCTCAAAAAGTTGCTTTGAGCCCACTTAAAATTCAAAACTGGGGGAAGCCTTTCATCCCAAACAGTGAAGAGTTTTAATCAACATCGAACCTGAAAACCACTGAGAATCACACTGGAGAAAAAGCCGTTCACCTGCCAACGGGGGAAAGAAGTTTCCCCTCAAAAGAACCTTAACAGCAATGAGTTCCACTGAGAAAAGCTTACACTCCCAAACTGTGGAAAGATTTTCTGTCAACGTCGACCTAAAAAACCACATAGAATCACATGAGAAACCTTTCCCCTTTCCAACAGGTTTTGAAAGAGTTTCTGTCGCAACCCCACTTAGAAAACCCCGAAGTTCAACCGGGGAGAACCCTACACCGCCACATTTGGGGAAAAGAGTTTCTGTCAACTTCGAACTATAAACCCCCCTGTATTACCCCGGAAAAGGACCTTTCCCTTTTGGCCAACATGTGGAAAAAGTTTCAAAAGAAGAACCTTCTTTCCCCAACTGAGAATTCCAATGGAGGACCCTTACACTTGCCCACTTTGTGGAAAAAGTCACTAAAAAAGGGGAAGCATCCCAGCACTTGGATCCCCCGGGGAAGAAAACCTCACATGATTCGGGTTTGGAAAAGAGTTTTGCTCAACTTGTAAACCTTTAAAGTCCCACATAGAATTCACACTGGAGAGAGCCCTTACACATGCCCTCGGTGTGGAAAGAGTTTTGATAAAGATGAAAACCAAAGTCCACATGAGAATTCCCTTGGGTAGAGCCTTTTTCTCCTTCAGTGGATAAGAGTTTCAGTTTTCCCGGGAGCTTTAAAAAAACACACAAGAGTTACCCCGAGAGAACCTTCCCCTTCCATTGTGGAAAGGTTTCGTAATCAAGCCAAGTCCATATGAAAATTTCCCATATTGGAGAAAAGCCTTACTATGCCATCAATGTGAAAGAGTTTCACTCAAAAGCGCTTTGAACCCCCATTAGATTCAACCCTGAGAGAAGCCTTTCACCTTCCAACAGTGTGGAAGAGTTTCAACACGCCCTTTGAAGCCCACATGAAATTCAACGGAAAGAGAAGGTTCACCTGCCAGGTGGGAAGAAGTTTCCCCTAAAAAAGGACCTTTTTAACAGGAAATTTAATTTCCCAAAATGGAGAAAACCCTTTAAACCTCCAAACCATGGGGAAAAGGGTTTTTTTGTCAAGGGGAACCATAAAACCACATGAAATTCCCCTTTAAAAGAACCCTTTTCCCCTACCATGTGGAAAGTTTTTTGGGTCAGCAACAAACCTTGAAACCATGATAGTTCACACCGGAGAAACCTTTTCCCCTTGCCACATTGTGAAAAAATTATCAGCATCGCCCTTAAAAACACTGATACTACACATTTGAGAAGGCCTTTCTCTTCCAAGATTGGGGAAAAGAGTTTCATCACACGCCCCTAAAACCACATGAAAGTTCACACTGGAGGGAGTACTTTAACCTACCAACAGTGTGGAAAGAGTTTCGATCAACGTCAAAACTTAAAAGACATGACCTTCCCCCCTGGAGAAAAGACTTTTACCCCAACAATGTGGAAAAGTTTAACAGAAAAGGAACCTTTAAGTCCCCTGAGAATTCAATGTTGAAAAGCCTTACCATCCCCTAAGGTGGAGTGTTTCACTCAAAAAGGTCTTTGAACCCCACTAAGATACACAGGAAGAACCTTTCATTTCCCAATGTTGGAAAAGTTTCACAAATCGATTTTAAAAAGCCCATGGGTTTAAATACCGAAAAAAACCCGTCACCTCCACATGTGGAAGAGTTTCACTAAAAGGGGGAACCCTTTTAACAGGCTAAGGGGTTTATCAGGAGAAAGCCTTACCCCACAGTGTGGAAGTTTAGCACGTCGAACCATAACGCCCACATGAGGTTACACCGGAGAGAAGCCTTTTTACCTGTAAAATGTATGAACTGTTTCAATACATCGAACCTTGAAAGACCACATGATTTCCCACTGGGAGAAGCCGTTCCCCTGCCAACACTGGGAAAGGGTTCCATCAATCGACCATAAAAAACCCAAGAAATTCACACTCGACGAAGCTTCCCCCTGCCAACAGTGTGGAAAGAGTTTCTGTCAAACAAAAAAAACCCTTAAAAAAAAATTTGGGGGAAACAAAACGGAGAAAGTTTTCTTGCCACAGTGGAAGAGTTTCACTCAAAAAGACCTTTTAACAGGCATAAGAGGGTTCACACCGGAAGCCTTACCCCTTTCCAACAGTGTGAGATTTTCTGTCCCCGTCGACCATAAAGACACATGAGAGTTCACACCGGAGAAAGCCTTTTACCTGCCAATAGTATGGAAAATGTGTCCCCCAAAAAAGGGAAGGGGTAATCGTTATGAGAATTTCCCCGAGGAAGGCATACCCGTCCCAGTGTTAGATTTTTTCTCAACAGGAAAACCCTTCAATCCCATGAGAATTCCCTGAAGTCTCTGCCTACCAGTTTTACTTAAAGCAAATATTACCTTTTAGTTCGGAGGAGTTTTGGGCCCTGGTGATTTTTGCATTTGGCTTATTTAAGTTTTATTGGGGGTTTACACTGTATTCTAAAACTCTGTTACAGTAATATTGTAGCATGTATGTAATTTTTTTGAGAAAAACATCTAAGTGGTTGATGAAAAAATATTAATTTGCAAGTCACAAAATGCCCGTAAATCATCCGAGTGACCCTGTGCCAAATTTTTTTAAAACAAAAGATTTAAAATATCCTGTTTCTAAAAGGATTTTGTTCCCCAAATTTTTCATAAAAAAACAAATGGGAACCCATCCCAAAAGAAATTTTGTCTATTCACTCCCCCATGTTGTTCCAACCCATAAAATTTGTTCGTCTTCAGACACAATTTTGAGCGCGAGAATCTTTTTGGGACTTCTGACATGCTTTTCATACTTGGGTGGCCTTGACACGTCATTTATTTGGTAGTCTATGGGACAATCCAAGCCTCCCCGTTTTCACCCAAATATTTTAATTTGTGTTCAAGATGACCGAAGCTTTTAGGGGTTTTGGGAAACCCGCCTGGGGGAAGTGATTCAACACATTTTCATTGTGGGGGGAGTACCCTTTAAGTATTTTTAATAAACTTTTTTGTGATGCCCAGTAATGAGCTAATTTCACCGGGATCTGAAAAATCCCATCCTGTGTAAGAACTTAGATTTTGGGGCCCTTTTTTAAAAAAACAAACAATAAATAAATACAAGTTGAGCAGTTTCTTCAACACAGAAACTTTCGTAAACATTGTCTAAACTTTTGACTGGACTTTCCCTAAATTTTACAGAAATAAATTTCTTTTAAACATTTTGTAGTGTATGCTTATTCCTTAAAATGGGCTCATTTTCCCCATTCAGTTTAGAGAGACACGGGTCCAAGGGCCCCAATCACTTCGACAGGTTTCTTCATGAAATTCCCGTACCCGGCCAATTCCATTGTACGAAGACGGGCATTGATAATGTGGTGGTGAACAAAAAAGATTGGTCACCAGTTTTCAGTGTCAACAAAAAAAAGGTTTGTCGATAATGCAAAGGACAATAAGGGAAGATTCCCTTTTCCCGGTTAAGTAAATTTAACTATATGAAGCCACACCCAGTCAGCTCTCTTCCAGTAGCTTTGGGCATAGTCAAGCGCCCCCACTAAGCAAGAAAAAGGCAACAGAGCAAGGAACAAAACTCAATCAGGGCCAGAAATGGAGAAAAAAAACGGTTCAGTGGGGGCCAGGTCCCTCTGGCCAGACAAACCGCATTTTTATTTCCATGCGCAGCAAATCATGCAGAGCCCCGTCTGGTTCGTGTGGTCTTGTCCGAGGCCCGGGTATTTTACGGGTTTCACATTGGATCTGTTTCTGGGGCCCCTCTATTTGACAGGGGTGCTTCTCACATAGGGTGCTTCGGACATGTTTTTTTCCCCCCCTTTTGAGGCCATATACAATCTAAATTTTCTATATAGCCCAAATTTTTTCCCAGTTTTGTCTTTTTTGGCTGGAAAATTTTTTCTTTAAATTTTTCAGGGCCCTTTTCTTTAAAAATTTTAGCAAAAAGTATTTTTTAAATTTTCAAATAATTTGGTTTAAAATTGAAAAATTTCCTTATCCCTACTAGTGATCATATGATCAGAAAAAACCACAACCCGGAAGTTTCTATTTTTGTTTCTTCCACACTATGCTATAATCCATATCTGAAATTAAATGCTTTGTCAGTCTAGTTGAACTGGATTTGAAATGGGATTTTTAGTCTCCAACCATCCCAATTTAAGTGCAGAACAGAGACATTAAATTAACATGTCTCCCTAAGTACCATCTTACTGAATCTTGTGAAGATGAATGTTTCTATATACACCTACATAGGTCCGTTTAATGCTGTTAACCACATGAACTTTAGTTTTGGGGTAAAGGTTTTTTCCCCCGGAAAAGAACACCTTAACATGGCCCGGGTATGCACATAACCGCCCCCCCCCCCCTAATATTATTTGGTATGATGTTTGACCATATGTCCGGCGCCGCGCTCCTGCACCTGTCGATTCAGCTGAAGAAAGGTTTTGTGTTTTTAAACATTTTCAGCCTAAACACAATATTTCGATCTAAATAATGCGAAGTCATAATCGCATTAACATAGGTGGCCTGTCGATTCAAAATCGAACTATCAGACATGTAAACACATAGTCAACATTGTGCCGCTCGACCCAAGGGCGCGGTGCGCGTGATGTACATGGAATGACGTACACGCACCTGCACAACGTATACTCTTCTGAGTCCTTATTTGTGCTGTGGTCAAGTGGGCATGTGAATAATGGCGGTAAAAAATACCACAATTCTTCGCGTTTCCATGAAATTGGCATGTAAACGAGAGTGAGAGCTTGTTGCTCCTTGATATGTAACATCATAATGGCGATTATTCCCATTACTCTGGTTTTGGAAATAATCGGCACTGATTCGTCCAGGTAATGGCAGCAACAAAACCTATTCGACTAGAAAACTGATACTGAACTAGTGAGCTTATTGAGATGCACCCAGAGATTTAGTGTTGGGTTTTATTATTATTCTCAATCTTAA
>NW_024872754.1:1674012-1701895 GCF_018340385.1 Cyprinus carpio
ATTTCTGTGGCCTTAGTCACAAGTTAAATAAACGGCAGCTGCTGGCTGCACCACAGAGGGTGTTATGTAGCAGGAAACAGAATCAGGACTGATGACAGAAATCGGCCGCCATTAATGTGTAAGAGATTCCCAGGTGTGCCTCTGTGTGTAAGTGTGTGTTAGTGTGTGTGAAGTGAGAGATACCCCCACAGGATTATGGGTAATTACATCATTGCTATGAGCCTGAGAAAGCAGTGAGGTGAGAGCTCACTTTTAACAGAGATTAAAGTGTTCTCTCTAAGAAAGAGTTTGTATTTTAGGTGGAAACACACTTAAATACACTCACATATGCACTCAACAAAATCCAAGATGCGATACAGTCTCTTAACATGTTCTGACGATATTAACCAGATGTTGGCTTACTGGCACATTAAGATCCTTAACACTGTATAATAACTCTCCAAATGCACACACACGCACACACTGGTATAGCTTTGACAGGAAAAGCATCAGCACTGGGGTCCAGTGTGAAAATCTGAGTGTGTTTTGGTTGGCCATCAAGAGCCTATAAAGTGTTCTGTTTATTTTAAGTATTATCACTGCTAAAGTAGAAAAAAACAATTAATGAAAAAAAGTATCTGCAGTGATCATAATATAAAAATCATACTAGCAAAATCATGCATTTTTTTACCATTGATATATCAATAGTGCTAGACATTTGTGCCTCCACAGCGCGATTGTGTCGTTGGGATTTATTGTGCTGTGTTACGTCGTTTTCCCCACCGTGTCCGATACTGAAATCAGTGCGACATACTTTGCAAAAAGCGTGGGAATTGTCGATGCTGCTTCGTGATAAGAAATTAAATTCCTCCGAGTCCGACCAGCTGTTGTTATATTTGCAGCTATATTAAGTTTTTTTCGCCGTACGTAGCACCACCTGAGCTTTCTAATGCCATTTTTAGTGACGCTTGATTCAAATTCCCCCGTCTGCGCAGATATCAACTGCACAACAGAGCTGTAGGTTGCCAGGTTGAGGTCACAAATGGGTTCAAAATTGTATGATATATCTATTGTGTGAGAAGGATGCGTTTCATACAAGATCTGGCAACTGAACAACCTTGAAATAATATATTGATGTGATTATTCATATAACGAGGTTAGGGCAATTCAAATTATGGGAGTTTCCCGGGAGAAATAACAAAACGGGAGGTGGGCGGGAGATGGGTGTGAAATACGGGAGAATCCCGGGAAAAACGGGAGTGTTGACAGGTATGATCACAACGGACTGGATAGCTGGCCAATCATAGCACACCTCGCTTTTCAGAGCGATGAGCCTTCTAAAAATGTTTGTCTGGCCAGAGGAGAACTGGCCCCCCGACTGAGCCTGGTTTCTCCAAAGGTTTTTTCTCCACTCTGTAACCGATGGCGTTTTGGTTCCTTGCCGCTGTCGCCTCTGGCTTGCTTAGTTGGGGACACTTCATTTACAGCGATATCGTTGACTTGATTGCAAATGATTGCACAGATACTATTTAAATTGAACTGAGCTGCATGATGACATCACTGAATTCAATTATGAACTGCCTTTAACTGTCATTTTGCATTATTGACACCAGTGGCGAGGCCAGAAATTTTAAACTGAGTGGACCTTGGTGGAATAGGGTGGACCTCAATGACTACTAGTGATGCGCGGGTCGTCTCATTACCCGTGGGCCCCGCGGGTAACCCACGGGTCGGATCGGGTAAAGAAATTGGCCCTTTATTTGCGGGGCGGGTTGGGGCGGGTCATTAAAAACAAAATAAATAAAAAATCCTTGTATGTTGCGTGCAAATCGAGAGTGCATTATTGTAGCACGAAAGCACATTAATACAATGTGCGGCCTATATATATTGTGTACTTGGATTGATATAGCCTATACATATACATATATATATATATATATATATATATATATATATATATATATATATATATATATATATATATATATACACATTTAAGACAGAAATATTTAGATATGGGTCAGATGCACTATTCCCTAAACCTAAACTTAAGAAATGGAGACCAAGTATAACTTTTAATTAATTATGAAATAATTAATTAATAATTAATATAAAATTTTCATATTGGCCATAACATTACTACATTATATTATATGGGTTAGATGCATTTACAGACAATGTAATTACATGTAACTATCATATAACTGTATATTCACTGTTTTAAAGAAAAGTGCCATTAAATGTATAGCAAATATTAAGTGGATTCATGGAAAAAAAAAATCTGAACTGAAAACAACACTGGATTTTAAAAATAAATAAATACATTAATTAAACTCCCCAATAAATGTCCAAACAGCGATGCTATTAGAGCATTTATTGTAATATAAATGTATATCTATCTATCTATCTATCTATCTATCTATCTATCTATATAGGCTATATCAATCCAAGTACACAATATATATAGGCCTATATGACCAAATTAATTTTAAGAATAATATGCTTTTTTGTTTGTTTAGATAAATTGTTCAGAAGGGTTTGACCAAACTGTTAAACTAGGTTATTTACAAATCATGCAAACACCTGTTTCATTTCTAATAATATTAAATTGTAAAGAAATTACAGATCCATCTTTGAAATCTGATTGGTTGATAACTTTTAACCATGTTTAATTCAGGCGTGAAAATAATTAATAGCTATCTACAGCGCATGAGCCCAGAGAGATTTGAGAGTGCACAGGACATTGTTAGAGCGAGAGGAGAGACACGTTTTAAGTGAGCGCGCTGTTTTCGGACGAGAGCAGCGTATATCTGAGCGCGCGTCCGGTTTTGTGCAAGATCAAGAAAATCCGCGCTCCAGCGGAGAGATTTGCGCTCACATATTGTATTAATGTGCTTTTATTATTCGCGCTACAATAATGGGGTTTTTTCATTTGTATAACGCCATATATTTTCATATTTTATTAGGTTCTTTGATAAGGTTACAAAACAAAGGTCTACGCAGCAACGTAACTTGCGTGTTGTCCCCGTGGGTCGGGTCGGGTAACGTTAAATAAATTTTACTTTATTTGCGGGGCGGGCCAAATAACTTTAGAAAAGCGGGACCCGCGGGTTGGAAAAAAAATCCACCCGGCGCATCACTAATGACTACTCTCAAATTACAAAAAAATTACAATATGGGATAAAATCACTTGACAGTTAAATGTAAGTTAAATGTGATTTATTGTTAGCCAACAAATTCATGAATATACAACAAAATGCATTTATAACAAGCAGATAACATTACAATGCCTATTGTAAGGAAGACAAATATAGATATTGTGCTACTATATGACCACTGTAACAAGACATCAGTGTTCAGTAATTGCGTTAATTTTAAACTGGATTTCTGACAGGCTCTATAGGCGTTATACTTTTTCGAGAGCGATCAGATGTTGCTTACTCATTTGGTGCCGCTCACAAGCCTGCGTGATATGTTTCCAATCACGGTACCCACCTTTTAAACACTCCCTCAAACATAGTGTCACGGAGTGACTTTGTAAGGGCGGAACTAAAAAAATGACGGAGATTGGTTCCGCCCCGGACCATAATTCTCCAACACCGGGAACTCCGGAAGGGAAATCAGGGTTTTATTGATCGCAGGTGGATAGATGAACGGGGGCGATCGTGGATTGGGCAGTATGAAGAGGAGGAGTATAAAGAGGCGGGGGAAGAAAACATCTCCAATTATATGCCGTCGATGACATCCTGACCCTTCTTCCCCACGTGACGGTGGTGGGAAACACAATTTCAAGTAAGAACAGTGTGGATCTATTGGGAAGTATAAATGGTGAGTAGTTGGCTGCTGTAGGAGGAACTCAGCTGTGCGTGTATTATTACCTGCTGTGGAGTTCTTCAAAGGTTCGCCCCTGTCTAGATCTCTTGACTTGTCGGTTGGTAGAAAGAAGAGGGAAGCGTTCGACCCATCCAGTGTAGTACACCCCGGGTGAGACAACTTACCTGTATGTGACGCCAGCGGAGGCCGTGTTCGGCCCAACGCAACAGTTTTCGATCCGCCTCTCTATCAGCAGTTGGTAGAAGCCTCAGAAAAGGAACGTCTGACGTCTATTCCTTCGAAGGTCTGTGAGTTACATCACTTCCTGTTTCCCTGTATATTCACCGTAAGCGTATGCCCAAAGCTAAAGTCAGCATATTGTGTTGTACACCCACCTGTCTGCCCAGAGTAAAGTCCCAGTTATATTGGATGTACTTACCTTATGCCCAAAGCTAAAGCCAGCATATTGTGTTGTACACTCGCGTGTATGCCCAAGTGAAGTCCCAGTTACATTTGATGTACTTACCCTATGCCCAAAGCTAAAGCCAGCATATTGTGTTGTACACTCGCCTGTCCGCCCAGAGTGAAGTCCCAGTTATATTGGATGTACTTACCTTATGCCTAAAGCTAAAGCCAGCATATTGTGTTGTACACTCGCCTGTCTGCCCAGAGTGAAGTCCCAGTTACCTTTGATGTACTTACCTTATGCCCAAAGCTAAAGCCAGCATATTGTGTTGTACACTCGCCTGTCTGCCCAGAGTGAAGTCCCAGTTGTATTGGATGTACTTACCTTATGCCCAAAGCTAAAGCCAGCATATTGTGTTGTACACTCGCCTGTCTGCCCAGAGTGAAGTCCCAGTTGTATTGGATGTACTTACCTTATGCCCAAAGCTAAAGCCAACATATTGTGTTGTACACTCGCCTGTATGCTCAAGTGAAACCCCAGTTGTCTTTCCTACGGACTTACTTGTGCCCCCGAGTGAAGAGCCAGCGGCCCCTCTGTCCACTATCCGTGTCCAGTCCTGTTACACTTACCTTTATGCTCTTGTGTAGATCTAGCGGGTCCCTTTGAAGCGTCTACCTGCATGTCGACTCGTCACTCAGGATACAGAGACCGTGGAAACCCCCTCCCGTACACTTACCAGTACGGTTTTTAGTTGGATCCCGGCAGCCCTTGGGCAGTTCCCCCAGCATCTGGACGACCGGGAGTATAATCCGCTGGGTCGCCTCGGAGTTCGTCAAAAGTAGCAGCAGGTATCCATTGTGCATCCAAACTCTCAATACTTACCACTTGTATCTGTTACGTCCAGGAAAGGAGAGGGCCCTGGACAGTCGTCCTGCAAGCCAGAACAAAGGGGCACTTGCGAATAAGCTGATTGTCGTCACATAGCCAGAAGGAAAGAGGAGTGAAGGACTCACCTGAGATCTCCCGTGACGGAGTCTAAGAGACTCGAGACTGTTACTCTCCAAAAGGAGGGGTTGGATTTTAGCCTCCCTTCCCCATACCCTTCCCTTTTTAGTAATTTAATAAAGTCTGTTTTAATATTTACTTACCGGCTCTCGTGTGTCATTGGGGTGTTCTTGGGACCTCCTCGAGGTGGAAATTAGGAAGGGGCGTGACTCACAACATCTGTGGTCAGCTCCGACCTGTGACAGATTTTTGGCGTAGTCGGCAGGGTTCCACCTCGGGTTGAGCGACCAAGGTTCCCCAATGGCCGACAACGAGTTGCCAGAGGCCCTACCCCGAGTCATGCCAGTGTTTATGGGGAACCCATGGATCCAGAAGTACGGCGGAACTGAGTCTGAAGTACGATTAGCTGAATGGAAAGCTCAGATCGAATATTTGGCCGGGATTCAAGGGTTGAGTGCGGCACAGCAGCTGCAGTTTGTTCTTAATTCTCTAGAGGGGGAAGCGCGGCGGGAAGTCCAGGCCGCCCCAGAAGCCGTCCGAGCCACCCGCTCAAACCGTCTTCCAGTTCTTGACGGAACAATATGGCGATACCACCCCAGTAGCTGTCCTTAGAGCACAGTTTTTTTAACTGTAAACAAGGCCCCCGACAATCCATCAGAGCTTTTGCACTGCGACTGCGAGAGCAGTTTACGAGGCTACAAGGACGTCAAGATCATGGTCTCGGGGACGGAGAGACCTTGTTGAGGGATCAATTTCTGCTGGGGTTGAGAGAAGGCCCAGTACGTCAGAGCCTGCGAGTGCAGTTTCGAAGAGACCCTGAGCTTACATTCGAGGACCTGAAGAAGGAGGCGGTGGCTCTGGAGATCGATCAGGCCGAAGTAAAAGACCCCCCTGTGTGTGCGGCCGTAAGTGGCACTGCAACGGCTGCTCCAGAAGTAGCAGACTGGAAGCAGGCCCTGAAGTTGGAACTCCTCAAAGATGTCCGTGAACAAATGACAGAGTTGTCTAAGACCCTTTTGGAGGAACTGCGACTCGGCACTTCGAGGCAAGAGGTAAGGCCTGCCCCCCGAGACCGTGTGTATTCAGATGGTGGCCGAGATACAGGAAGGCGACCTAGCCGGCCTACCCGCCCTCGATTCGAGTGGGATGAACAAGGGCGACCGATTTGTAACCGTTGCAGAGAACCTGGCCACTACAGTCGACAGTGTGGTCCCCGAAGAGGCTCGGAGGGGGGTTTTTAGGTCGACCGGCCACAGTGGGTCGTGTGGTCGGGACCCCCTTAGATGACCCATCTATAGAAGCTGGCTCGAAGGACAAGATGATTGGGCATAGCCCTGTGGTGGAGGTCCAAGTGTGTGGCATCAAGGTACAATGCCTCGTGGGACACTGGATCGCAAGTCACCCTATTTTCTGAGAGTCTGTCACAAGAGCTGTTTGGGAAACAGAATGTGCAAGGAACAGAGGCCCCCTGGCTCACCCTGAAGGGAGCAAATGGGTTAGACATCCCCTATATTGGCTACAGACTAGCGGACTTGGAAATTCACGGAATTGTCGTGCTCCAGAAAGGAGTGATCATCGTCCAAGACCACTGCTTGGGAACTCATAGAGCCCTCTTAGGTATGAATGTCCTCTCGGAGTGTTGGGAGGAATTATTTCGGGCCAAGCCCGTTCAGAAAATACCGCCTGCAGAACGACAAGAATGGGAACGTGTTGCGGCTGATTGTCGCCGGGTGCAGATGACCAGGGTTCGGAGAGACCGGGAAGAGACTGGTCGAGTAGCTTGCCGCTATGCACTGTCCGTACCGGCCCGAAGTGAGGCCATAGTATGGGTAAGGGTCCCCCAACAAGAACACGGGCCAGAAGGCTGGGTACTGGTAGAGCCCCATTTGGATTGTCAGTATGTGGAAGTGGCCCGAGGACTGGCGGTGGTTCGACGAGGACGAGTTCCGGTAAAGGTACGAAATGAGAAGCCCTGTGCCATACATCTACATAAAAACACCAACGTTTGGCAAGAGTAACGATGGTGGAGCCCCATCAAGTGCGAGAAGAAAGGGACGTGAGTTTCCGCCAGGTATGCCCCACAGTGGTCGAAGTGGGCCTGACTCAAGTAGACTCGCCCTCCAGGAGGGCTGGGGAAGAGGTGCCCGGCCATCTATTGGGCGAATCCCTACGAGGAGAGGAATTGGAACAGACTCAGACACGTAAGCTACAGGAACTTCTAAGGAAGTGGCAGCATGTCTTCTCTGCCCATGATGAAGATTATGGATGTACGAACATAGTGAAACATCGGATCCCCACGGGCGAAGCTGGACCCAGTCGCGAGAGATATCGCCCGATACCACCTTCTTTATATACTGAGGTTCGGACTCTGCTACAAGGTATGCTCGACCAGGGGATCGTTCGAGAAAGCAGTAGCCCGTGGGCGGCTCCTATTGTACTGGTGCAGAAGAAGACAGGGGCCTGGAGGTTCTGTGTCGATTACCGAAAACTGAACCAAGTGACTAAGAAGGATGCCTTTCCATTACCTAGAATTGAAGACTCACTCGCCAGTTTAACAAAATCAGCTTGGTACTCCACGTTGGATTTGGCCAGCGGATATTGGCAGGTGCAGGTGGAAGAGGTAGACCGGGAGAAGACCGCCTTCATGACCCCGTTTGGTCTTTTTGAATGGGACCGGATGCCCTTTGGCCTTTGTAACGCCCCGGCCACGTTCCAGCGGCTCATGCAACGGTGTTTGGGAGGTCAGTTGATGGAGTCCACACTCGTATATCTTGATGATGTGATTGTCTATTCCCCAGACTTTGAATCCCATCTGCAACATCTGGAGAAGGTCTTTCAGGCGATGGAGAGGTATGGGTTGAAGCTCCAACCAGACAAGTGCCACCTGCTGCAGAGAGAGGTCAAGTTTTTGGGCCACTGTGTGAGTGCCGCGGGGGTTTCTGTGGACCCGGAAAAGGTAGCAGCAGTACGAGAATGGAGTGCCCCAAAGACAGTGAGGCAAGTGAGATCATTCTTGGGCTTTGTAGGATACTATCGACGGTTTATCAAAGATTTTTCTAAGATCGCAAAGCCCTTGAATCAGCTGCTGTCCGGGACGGGACGCCCTCGAGGCCGCGGTTCCCCTGCCATTACGTGGAGTCCTGAGTGTGAGACTGCCTTCCAACGGCTGAAGCAGGAGCTGTTGCAAGCCCCGATTTTAGCCTACGCTGACTTCACTCAACCCTTCGTTCTTTACACAGATGCCAGCAACCTCGGCTTGGGGGCAGTGCTAGCCCAACGGCAGGAGGGAGTGGAACGGGTCATTGCGTATGCTAGTCGGAGTCTTCATCCCGCTGAGAGGAACGACGCCAATTATAGTTCCTTCAAACTGGAGTTGTTGGCATTGAAGTGGGCACTCAGCGAAAAATTCAAAGACTACCTCTGGGGCGCTCAGGTAACAGTGATCACTGATAACAACCCGCTTGTGCACTTACAGACAGCGAAGCTGGGGGCTGTGGAGCAGCGGTGGGTGGCCCAGCTAGCGAATTATGATTACCAGCTCCAGTATCGGCCTGGGCGAGAGCACACCAACGCCGACGCCCTGTCCCGACTCCCGGCGGTGGGGAATTCGAGGAGTCCATCGGAACCAGTATCAGACCAAGAGGAGGAGGGGTACATGGTAGGCGTGGTGGAAGCGCCTGGAGGTCAACGAGAGGTGGTGCCCGTAAGTTGGGGATGGGACCCCCGCCGATGGTGGGGGGGAGGCAACAAGGAGACAGAGAGGTGAGGACCCTGAGTCAATGGCTGGAACATGGCCGAAGGCCAACGCCGGCGGAAAGGCAAGCCCAAGTTGGGACAGGACGAAAGCTGCTGGGGCAATGGACGAAGCTCAAGTTGAGAGACGGAGTATTGTGCAGAATCATCAGAGATCCGGGGCTAGATGAGGAGATCTGCCAGATTGTGGTACCAGAAAATCAGGTACGAGCTTTATTAGCGGCTTACCATGACCAGCTGGGGCATCAAGGACAGGAGAAAACTGTGTCCCTTCTGCGCCGACACTTTTATTGGCCAGGACTAGAAGCATCAGTGAGTGCTTTCATCCAGGCGTGTCCCCGATGTACTCTATTTAAATCAAGGCAAGAGGCCAGAGCACCGATGGTCCCCATTAACGCAAAAGCCCCTCTCCACATTGTAGCTATGGACTTCCTGACGCTGGGCCGACCCATGGACCGTTACCAGAATATTCTTGTGGTCACTGATCTGTTTACGAAATATGCTTGGGCTGTTCCTACCCTAGATCAGACGGCTAACACCACCGCCATGGCCTTGTGGAGGGCTGTCTTCCAGCCGTTCGGATGCCCCGAGTTCCTGCATTCGGACCAAGGACCCAACTTTGAGTCTCGAGTGATAAAGGAACTGTGCCAACTGTATGGGTGTACGAAGACTCACACTACTTCCTACCATCCCCAGGGGTAATGGGGGGTGCGAGAGGTTTAATCAGACCCTGCTGGGCCTACTGGGCACATTGGACCGGGATCATCAGGACGACTGGGTGAGTGCCTTGCCAAATCTAATCCAGGCCTACAATAACAGCGTACACAGTACTACGGGGTATGCCCCTACTTATCTAATGTTTGGCAGACATGTGCGGATGCCAACAGATCTGATGTTGGGAACGGCAGTGGCCGAGGAAGAGGTGAGCCTGACAGAGTGGGTGGGCCGTCATCATCAACGCCTCCATTTTGCTTACGAGCAAGTCACCAAGCGGATACGAGTGGCCGGAGAAAAGAACAAGCGGCTATACGATCGGACGGCACGAGAGGCCCCCCTACTCCCTGGAGAAAGAGTACTGGTGCGGGACCACAGGCGACGAGGTAAAGGAAAGTTGAGTGACCGGTGGGAGACCACTCCATATGTGATCCAAGGCCAGCAGCGGCCTGGACAACCCGTGTACACGATTCGCCCAGAAGGGAAGGCCGGGCCGGACCGAGTAGTCCACCGCAATATGATCCGCCCCTGTCCAAATTATCCTAGCCCCGTGGAGGAGGCTCCAAAAGAGCCGGCACCCGTAGCCCCGTGGATTGGGGGATGGGCCGTGGTCCCAAGGGGCCCTGTGAATGTACCCGCCCGAGTGGTCCCGAGGGGCCATGTCGATGTGCCTGCCAGAGTTGACCCTACTTCGCCACCTCGGCGGTCCCAGCGAGAGAACCGAGGACGCCCCCCTACACGTTACGGTGAGTGGGCAGAGAGACGTTCTAGGGACTAGAACGGATTGGCGGGGGAGGATGTCACGGAGTGACTTCGTAAGGGCGGAACTAAAAAAATGACGGAGATTGGTTCCGGCCGGACCATAATTCTCAAACACCGGGAGCTCCGGGAAGGGAAATCAGGGTTTTATTGATCGCAGGTGGATAGATGAGTGGGGCGATCGTGGATTGGGCAGTATGAAGAGGAGAGAGTATCAGAAAGAGAGCGGGCGAAGAAAACATCTGTTTTATTATATGCCGTACGATGACAGAGTTGGACCCTTCTTCCCCACGTGACAGAGGGTTGGCTTGGGAAACAATTTCAAGTAAGAACAGTGTGGATCTATTGGGAAGTATCAATGGTGAGGAGTTGGCTGCTGTAGGAGGAAATCAGCTGTGCGTGTATTATTACCTGCTGTGGAGTTCTTCAAAGGTTCGCCCCTGTCTAGATCTCTTGACATTGTCGGTTGGTAGAAAGAAGAGGGACCAAAGCGTTCGACCCATCCAGTGTAGTACACCCCGGGTGAGACAACCTTCTACCTGTGTGTGACGCCAGCAGAGGCCGTGTTCGGCCCAACGCAACAGTTTTCGATCCGCCTCTCTATCAGCAGTTGGTAGAAGCCTCAGAAAAGGAACGTCTGACGTCTATTCCCTCGAAGGTCTGTGAGTTACATCACTTCCTGTTTCCCTGTATATTCACCGTAAGTGTATGCCCAAAGCTAAAGTCAGCATATTGTGTTGTACACCTACCTGTCTGCCCAGAGTAAAGTCCCAGTTATATTGGGTGTACTTACCTTTATGCCCAAAGCTAAAGCCAGCATATTGTGTTGTACACTCGCCTGTATGCCCAAGTGAAGTCCCAGTTACATTTGATGTACTTACCCTATGCCCAAAGCTAAAGCCAGCATATTGTGTTGTACACTCGCCTGTCCGCCCAGAGTGAAGTCCCAGTTATATTGGATGTACTTACTTATGCCTAAAGCTAAAGCCAGCATATTGTGTTGTACACTCGCCTGTATGCCCAGAGTGAAGTCCCAGTTACCTTGATGTACTTACCTTATTGTAGGAGGTAATGAGATGTGCGTGTGTTGTATGTTCGCCTGTCTGCCCAGAGTGAAGTCCCAGTTGTATTGGATGTACTTACCTTATGCCAAAAGCTAAAGCCAGCATATTGTGTTGTACACTCGCCTGTCTGCCCAAAGTGAAGTCCCAGTTGTATTGGATGTACTTACCTTATGCCCAAAGCTAAAGCCAACATATTGTGTTGTACACTCGCCTGTATGCTCAAGTGAAACCCCAGTTGTCTTTCCTACGGACTTACTTGTGCCCCCGAGTGAAGAGCCAGCGGCCCCCTCTGTCCACTATCCGTGTCCAGTCCTGTTACACTTACCTTTATGCTTTTGTGCAGATCTAGCGGGTCCCTTTGAAGCGTCTACCTGCATGTCGACTCGTCACTCAGGATACAGAGACCGTGGAAACCCCCTCCCGTACACTTACCAGTACGGTTTTAGTTGGATCCCGGCAGCCCTTGGGCAGTTCCCCCCAGCATCTGGACGACCGGGAGTATAATCCGCTGGGTCGCCTCGGAGTTCGTCAAAAGTAGCAGCAGGTATCCATTGTGCATCCAAACTCTCAATACTTACCACTTGTATCTGTTACGTCCATGAAAGGAGAGGGCCCTGGACAGTCGTCCTGCAAGCCAGAACAAAGGGGCACTTGCGAATAAGCTGATTGTCGTCACATAGCCAGAAGGAAAGAGGAGTGAAGGACTCACCTGAGATCGTCCGTGACGGAGTCTAAGAGACTCGAGACTGTTACTCTCCAAAAGGAGGGTTGGATTTTAGCCTCCCTTCCCCATACCCTTTTTTTAGTAATTTAATAAAGTCTGTTTTAATATTTACTTACCGGCTCTCGTGTGTCATTGGGGTGTTCTTGGGACCTCCTCGAGGTGGAAATTAGGAAGGGGCGTGACTCACAACATCGGTGGTCCGCTCCGACCTGTGACAATAGTGTCATTAAAATGATGACACATCTTGCAGTACGCGGCGTCGTCTTTTACACTGTAGAAATGGGAACTTTGTGTACCACTTAGCAGCAAAATTTCTAGACTTGCCGTTTATTGTTGTGCGTGGAAACTCGCGTAAATGGGGCTGAGCAGGTGGTTCATCAAGTGTGGATAAATCAGTTGGTATGTTGCTTTTCTCGACGATTAGCCCGGGTTGATGTCGATGTTTCAGATTCTGTTCTTGGTTTTTTTAAATATTTAAAGATGTTTGTTTCGACATGCTCGTCTCGTGTCATGCGTGTAAAACTCATAAACTCATCTTCCCATCCCTCCAACAATATGCGATTGGCTAAACAGTACTACTAAGCTTATTGATTGGCTGTTGCAGTAAGGCAATTATATGAAAAAGTTTTCGCTCTACAGTAATTATTTTTTTATGAAACTTCTTGTACGTGTTTAAGTGATAAGTATTGTCATATATGCATACTTTTTTTTTCTGCTTTCCCAATTTTTTTTTTTGTCTGTTCTGATTGGGTGGGCCAGCCGTCAATCTGAGTGGGCCAGTGCCATCCTGGCCCTTATGTAGCCTCGCCCCTGTTATGAACTGCCTTTAACTGTCATTTTGCATTCAGTTGCTTTGACACAATCCGTTTTGTTTAAAGCGCAATATAAAGGTGACTTGACTAAGAACAATTTTAACTGTCATTTTGCATTATTGACACACTGTTTTCCTAATTAAACAAATTAGACTCATACGTTTTATCAGAATCAACTGGCAACTTATGTAATTATGACTACATAAAACATTGTGAAGAATGTGTCTTCACTGTAAAAAAAAAAAAAAATAAAAAGTTGAGAAAATCTCCTACAAAAAACAAGTTGAGAAAAGTCCAAAAATCTGCTGAAGCTGGTTGCCTTAAAGGGGTCATATGATGTGATTTCAAATTTTCCTTTCTCTTTGGAGTGTTGCAAGCTCTTGGTGCATAAAGAAGATATGTAAAGTTGCAAAGGCTAAAGTCTCAAATCCAAAGAGATATTCTTTAGAAAAGTTAAGTCTCGTCCCCGCCCCCCTGAAACGGCTCGTTCTAACACGGCCCCACACATATCTACGTCAGTATGTGGGAAGATTTGCATAATGCGGCCCAGATGTTCATGCAAAGAAAGGCGGCGTAACTTTAATTCTTGTTGTAGTATTGTTGTTGCCGTGCCGCAGACACTTTGTTTCACTGTGAAAGTGAAACTACTTTGTTTGGCCTTCCAAAAGAGGGCGATATCCGCTTCTTCATGCCTGGAGCTGATCCGTGCTGGTCGCTGAGGAAATACATCATCTTTGCACTGTGGATCGCCAAATCGGCTTTCACCGTGGATGAAGGGTAGTCCAGCCTGGGGTCGTCACATGTGCTTGCTGCAAGCACAAGGTACGCTCCTTCATAGAATCCTCCTGCCGCACCGTTCTCAAGCCGCCTGACTCTGCCCAACTCAAGACAGCCGCTGCCCACTCTAGGCCGTGGTTCACTGTAGGCCTCCAGCCTTCGCTCACTGAAGGCCGCGGTGTGTGACGTGGTTTCGTTGAGAAAGCAAAACTACTTTGTTTGGCCTTCCAAAAGAAGACACGACTAGAAATCATATCACGTTTATAATGGGTTTTATGTCTCGTCGCTCCGGCCGGACAAGGCATCACAATATGTTAAGGGGCGCAACATTTCAGTCACACGTTTGAGCATTCGGCAATCACAACGCACTGGATAGCTGGCCAATCACAGCACACCTCGCTTTTCAGAGTGATGAGCCTTCTAAAAATCGACACGTTTCAGAAGGCGGGGCATAGAGGAGAAAAAATAATGTACAATATGTGGAAAATAATGTGTTTTTTTTAACCATAAACCGCATAAACACATTTCATTAGGTAAAAATTGATAGGTAAAAATTGATAGCCTGAATGCACTGTAAGTCGCTTTGGATAAAAGGGTCTGCTAAATGCATAAATTTAATTTAATTTAATTTAAATTTAATTTCATTACACCAAATATACAAAATAATGTTCTTTTTAGCAGCATCATATGACCCCTTTAAACTTTTAAGTTTTCTCACTGAGATTAATAGTTTAATTAATTTAGATTCTGACATTTTACATCTCCATATTACACATACACTAGCCTATATACTGTATGCTTGTCATATGTCATATTTCGATCATGAAATGCATCGGAATATGACATTTTTATTTAACTATTTGTGGTCGATTGTAAAAATGCACCTCCCACTACAGCACCCCCAACTTAAATACTATTGATAGGGGCATAAGCAAAAGTTGTTTACACTTTCAGGCCACTTGAAGCTTCTGTCTTCGAATGCGTCCCTGATGGAGGCCTGATACAGACCTAATTTAAAAAATTGTGCGGAAAAACAGAAATCCAATCAGTTATCCAGATACGAAGGCTACCTGGATGTGAACAAATGTAAAGGCGCCATGTCCTGGCTGATGATCTGATCTGCTTGATCAGACCATGGTGATCGCATATTAATGCCAGCCTTTGATTTACATTTATTCCATATCAGCAAAATCAATATATGCACGTTACTTGATGTTATAAAGCACAAATCTACAATATTCAGTGGTCATTGTGATGAGCCCTTTGAAGTTAAGATCAAGTCATCAAACACTACACCCGGGATCTTGACTGACCTAGATGGCATGTGTGTTATCAAAGCCTAGCTGAACTGTGATGTTGTGTTGTGCTGGGATGGATGGCTTGATTTAAACATGCATTAAAGATTATTTTTACTAAAAAGAGTAAAAAAAGGCAAAAGAAATAATGGGTTAATAAAAACTATACACAGTAAGAATAATGATTGTAGCACAATTAAAGAACAATTCAAGTAATATATCATCAGGAAACACGGTGTTAGCTTTCACTGTTATGCTGATGATACTCAGCTCTATATTTCTTCGCGGCCCAGTGAAATATACCAATTTGAAAAAAACTAACGGAATGCATAGTCGATATAAAAAAACTGGATGACGAGTATTTCTTACTGCTAAATTCTGAAAAAACAGAGGTGTTAATTATTATAGGACCTAAAAACTCTGCATGTAATAACCTAGAACGCTGTCTAAGACTTGATGGCTGCTCTGTCAATTCTTCATCATCAGTTAGGAACCTAGGTGTGCTATAGCAATCTTTCCTTAGAAAGCCACGTTTCTAGCATTTGTAAAACTGCATTTTTCCATCTCAAAAATATATCAAAATTATGACCTATGCTCTCAATGTCAAATGCAGAAATGTTAATCCATGTGTTTATGACTTCAAGGTTAGATTATTGTAATGCTTTTTGGGGTGTTTGTTCTGCACGCTTAATAAACAACTCCAGCTAGTCCAAAATGCAGCAGCTAGAGTTCTTACTAGAACCAGGAAGTATGACCATATTAGCCCAGTTCTGTCAACACTGCACTGGCTCCCTCGTTAAACATCATATAGATTTTAAAATCTTGCTTATTACTTAAAAAGCCTTGAATGGTTTAGCACCTTAGTATTTGAACGAGCTCTTGTTACATTATAGTCCTCCACGTCCGCTGCATTCTCAAAACAACTGTGGGCGGCAGATCCTTTTCCTATTTAGCGCCTAAACTCTGGAATAACCTACCTAACATTGTTCGGGAGGCAGACACACTCTTGCAGTTTAAATCTAGATAAAAGACCCATCTCTTTAACCTGGCTTACACATAACACACTAATATGCTGCTAATATCTAAATCCATTAAAGGATTTTTAGGCTGCATTAATTAGGTAAACCGGAACCGGGAACACTTCCCATAACACCCGATGTACTTGCTACATCGTTAGAAGATTGGCACTAATATTAGTCTGTTTCTCTCTTATTCCGAGGTCACCGTAGCCACCAGATCCAGTCTGTATCCAGGTCAGATGGTCACTGCAGTCACCCGGATCCAGTACGTATCCAGCCCAGATGGTGGATCAGCACCTAGAAAGGACCTCTACAGCTCTGGATGTCAGCGAAGACCAGGACAACTAGATGTACAGATCCCCTGTAAAGACCTTGTCTCAGAGGACCACCGGGACAAGACCACAGGAACCAGTTGAGTCCTCTGCACAATATGACTTTGCTGCAGCCTGGAATTGAACTGCTGGTTTTGTCTGGCCAGAGGAGAACTGGCCCCCCGACTGAGCCTGGTTTCTCCAAAGGTTTTTTTCTCCACTCTGTAACCGATGGAGTTTTGGTTCCTTGCCGCTGTCGCCTCTGGCTTGCTTAGTTGGGGACACTTCATTTACAGCGATATCGTTGACTTGATTGCAAATGATTGCACAGATACTATTTAAATTGAACTGAGCTGCATGATGACATCACTGAATTCAATTATGAACTGCCTTTAACTGTCATTTTGCATTATTGACACACTGTTTTCCTAATTATTGTTGTTCAGTTGCTTTGACACAATCCGTTTTGTTTAAAGCGCTATATAAAGGTGACTTGACTAAGAACAATATCAAGCATGTGCAGAACACAATGTACCTGCAAAAACCTGTTTAAAGAAACTAGACTCACAAGTTTTATCAGAATCAACTGGCAACTTATGTAATGATGACTACATAAAACATTGTGAAGAATGTGTCTTCCCTGTAAAAAATTAAAAGTTGAGAAAATTGTTGTATATAATAAAGTTGAGAGTTGTGAAAAGTTCAAATGTATGTTGTTGCTTTTTGGGTTTAATGTGTTGTGATTTCAAATTTTCCTTTCTCTTTGGAGTATTACAAGCTCTTGGTGCATAAAGAAGATTTGTAAAGTTGCAAAGGCTAAAGTCTCAAATCCAAAGAGATATTCTTTAGAAAAGTTAAGTCTTAGTATTAGCACCTTAGTATTTGAACGAGCTCTTGTTACATTATAGTCCTCCACGTCCGCTGCATTCTCAAAACAACTGTGGGTGGCAGATCCTTTTCCTATTTAGCGCCTAAACTCTGGAATAACCTACCTAACATTGTTCGGGAGGCAGACACAATCTTGCAGTTTAAATCTTAATTAAAGACCCATCTCTTTAACCTGGCTTACACATAACACACTAATATGCTTCTAATATCCAAATCCATTAAAGGATTTTTAGGCTGCATTAATTAGGTAAACCGGAACCGGGAAAAAACCTTTGGAGAAACCAGGCTCAGTCGGGGGGCCAGTTCATGATGTCATCATGAACTGAGCTGCATGATGACATCACTGAATTCCCATAACACCCGATGTACTTGCTACATCGTTAGAAGATTGGCACCTACACTAATATTAGTCTGTTTCTCTCTTATTCCGAGGTCACCGTAGCCACCAGATCCAGTCTTTATCCAGGTCAGATGGTCACTGCAGTCACCCGGATTCAGTACGTATCCAGCCCAGATGGTGGATCAGCACCTAGAAAGGACCTCTACAGCCCTGGATGTCAGCGAAGACCAGGACAACTAGATGTACAGATCCCCTGTAAAGACCTTGTCTCAGAGGACCACCGGGACAAGACCACAGGAACCAGTTGAGTCTCTGCACAATCTGACTTTGCTGCAGCCTGGAATTGAACTGCTGGTTTTGTCTGGCCAGAGGAGAACTGGCCCCCCGACTGAGCCTGGTTTCTCCAAAGGTTTTTTCTCCACTCTGTAACCGATGGCGTTTTGGTTCCTTGCCGCTGTCGCCTCTGGCTTGCTTAGTTGGGGACACTTCATTTACAGCGATATCGTTGACTTGATTGCAAATGATTGCACAGATACTATTTAAATTGAACTGAGCTGCATGATGACATCACTGAATTTAATTATGAACTGCCTTTAACTGTCATTTTGCATTATTGACACACTGTTTTCCTAATTATTGTTGTTCAGTTGCTTTGACACAATCCGTTTTGTTTAAAGCGCTATATAAAGGTGACTTGACTATCTTGTTTCATAACTAAGTAAGAACAATGTCAAGCTTGTGCAGTGCACAATGTACCTGCACAAACCTGTTTAAACAAACTAGACTCACACGTTTTCTCAGAATCAGGATGACTACATAAAACATTGTGAAGAATGTGTCTTCACTGTAAAAAAAAATAAAAGTTGAGAAAAATCTCCTACAAAAACAAGTTGAGAAAAGTCCAAAAATCTGCTGTTGCTGGTTGCCTTAAAGCGGGTCATATGATGTGATTTCAAATTTTCTTTTCTCTTTGGAGTATTACAAGCTCTTGGTGCATAAAGAAGATTTGTAAAGTTGCAAAGGCTAAAGTCTCAAATCCAAAGAGATATTCTTTAGAAAAGTTAAGTCTCGTCCCCGCCCCCCTGAAACGGCTCGTTCTAACACGGCCCCACATATCTACGTCAGTATGTGGGAAGATTTGCATAATGCCGCCCAGATGTTCACGCAAAGAAAGGCGACGTAACTTTAATTCTTGTTGTAGTATTGTTGTTGCCGTCGTATAGACACTTTGTTTCACTGTGAAAGTGAAACTACTTTGTTTGGCCTTCCAAAAGAGGGCGATATCCGCTTCTTCATGCCTGGAGCTGATCCGTGCTGGTCGCTGAGGAAATACATCATCTTTTGCACTGTGGATCGCCAAATCGCGCTTTCACCGTGGATGAAGGGTAGTGAAGCCTGGGGTCGTCACATGTGCTTGCTGCAAGCACAAGGTACGCTCCTTCATAGAATCCTCCTGCCGCACCGTTCTCAAGCCGCCTGACTCTGCCCACTCAAGACAGCCGCTGCCCACTCTAGGCCGTGGTTCACTGTAGGCCTCCAGCCTTCGCTCACTGAAGGCCGCGGTGTGTGACGTGGTTTCGTTGAGAAAGCAAAACTACTTTGTTTGGCCTTCCAAAAGAAGACACGACTAGAAATCATATCACGTTTATAATGGGTTTTATGTCTCGTCGCTCCGGCCGGACAAGGCATCACAATATGTTAAGGGGCGCAACATTTCAGTCACACGTTTGAGGCATTCGGCCAATCACAACGCACTGGATAGCTGGCCAATCACAGCACACCTCGCTTTTCAGAGTGATGAGCCTTCTAAAAATCGACACGTTTCAGAAGGCGGGGCATAGAGGAGAAAAAATACTGTACAATATGTGGAAAATAATGTGTTTTTTTTAAACCATAAAACCGCATAAACACATTTCATTAGCGTAAAAATTGATAGGTAAAAATTGATAGCCTGAATGCACTGTAAGTCGCTTTGGATAAAAGGGTCTGCTAAATGCATAAATTTAATTTAATTTAATTTAAATTTAATTTCATTACACCAAATATACAAAATAATGTTCTTTTTAGCAGCATCATATGACCCCTTTAAACTTTTAAGTTTTCTCACTGAGATTAATAGTTTAATTAATTTAGATTCTGACATTTTACATCTCCATATTACACATACACTAGCCTATATACTGTATGCTTGTCATATGTCATATTTCGATCATGAAATGCATCGGAATATGACATTTTTATTTAACTATTTGTGGTCGATTGTATGAATAAGTCCATGCATAATCCCATGCTATATGGGCATTAACACTGATAGAGGCATAAGCGAAAGTTGTTTTACACTTTCAGGCCACTTGAAGCTTCTGTCTTCGAATGCGTCCCTGATGGGGAGCCCTAATACAGACCTAATTTAAAAATTGTGCGGAAAACAGAAATCCAATCAATTATCCAGATACTAAGGCCACCTGATGTGAACAAATGTAAATGCGCCATGTCCTGGCTGATGATCTGATCTGCTTGATCAGACCATGGTGATCGCATATTAATGCCAGCCTTTGATTTACATTTATTCCATATCAGCTTAAAGCAAAATCAAGACATACAGTCGTGGCCAAAAGTTTTGAGAATTACATAAATATTAGTTTTCAAAAAGTTTGCTGCTAAACTGCTTTTAAATCTTTGTTTCAGTTGTTTCTGTGATGTACTGAAATATAATTACAAGCACTTCATACGTTTCAAAGGCTTTTATCGACAATTACATGACATTTATGCAAAGAGTCAGTATTTGCAGTGTTTGCCCTTCTTTTTCAGGACCTCTGCAATTCGACTGGGCATGCTCTCAATCAACTTCTGGGCCAAATCCTGACTGATAGCAACCCATTCTTTCATAATAACTTCTTGGAGTTTGTCAGAATTAGTGGGGTTTTTGTTTGTCCACCCGCCTCTTGAGGATTGACCACAAGTTCTCAATGGGATTAAGATCTGGGGAGTTTCCAGGCTTTGGACCCAAAATTTCAACATTCTGGTCCCCGAGCCACTTAGTTATCACTTTTGCCTTATGGCACGGTGCTCCATCGTGCTGGAAAATGCATTGTTCTTCACCAAACTGTTGTTGGATTGTTGGAAGAAGTTGCTGTTGGAGGGTGTTTTGGTACCATTCTTTATTCATGGCTGTGTTTTTGGGCAGAATTGTGAGTGAGCCCACTCCCTTGCATGAGAAGCAACCCCACACATGAATGGTGTCAGGATGCTTTACTGTTGGCATGACACAGGACTGATGGTAGCGCTCACCTTTTCTTCTCCGGACAAGCCTTTTTTTCCAGATGCCCCAAACAATCGGAAAGGGGCTTCATCTGAGAATATGACTTTGCCCCAGTCCTCAGCAGTCCATTCACTATACTTTCTGCAGAAGATCAATCTGTCCCTGATGTTTTTTTTGGAGAGAAGTGGCTTCTTTGCTGCCCTTCTTGACACCAGGCCATCTTCCAAAAGTCTTCGCCTCACTGTGCGTGCAGATGCGCTCACACCTGCCTGCTGCCATTCCTGAGCAAGCTCTGCACTGGTGGCACTCCGATCCCGCAGCTGAATCTTCTTTAGGAGACGATCGTGGCACTTGCTGGACTTTCTTGGACACCCTGAAGCCTTCTTTACAAGAATTGAACCTCTTTCCTTGATGTTTCTTGATGAACCTATAAATTGTTGATTTAGGTGCAATCTTAGTAGCCACAATATCCTTGCCTGTGAAGCCATTTTTATGCAACGCAATGATGGCTGCACGTGTTTCTTTGCAGGTCACCATGGTTAACAATGGAAGAGAACAATGATTTCAAGCATCACCCTCCTTTTAACATGTCAAGTCTGCCATTCTAACCCAATCAGCCTGACATAATGCTCTCCAGCCTTGTGCTCGTCAACATTCTCACCTGAGTTAACAAGATGATTACTGAAATGATCTCAGCAGGTCCTTTAATGACAGCAATGAAATGCAGTGGAAAGGTTTTTTTTGGGATTAAGTTAATTTTCATGGCAAAGAAGGACTATGCAATTCATCTGATCACTCTTCATAACATTTCTGGAGTATATGCAAATTGCTATTATAAAAACTTAAGCAGCAACTTTTCCAATTTCCAATATTTATGTAATTCTCAAAACTTTTGGCCACGACTGTACATGTTAACATTACTTAATGATGTTATAAAGCACAAATCTACAATATCCAATGGTTATTGTGATGAGCCCTGTGAAGTTAAGATCTAGTCGGGATCTTGACTGACCTAGATGGCATGTATGCCTAGCTGAACTGTGATGTTGTGTTGAAGTGCTGGGATGGATGGTTTGATTTAAACATGAATTAAAGATTATTTTTACTGAAAAGAGTAAAAGGCAAAATAAATAATGGGTTAATAAAATCTATACACAGTAAGAATAATGATTGTAGCACAATTAAAGAACAATTCAAGTAATACAGTACAATCCAGCAAAACAAGATTTACTAGACCAATTAAAAGCCAACTATGTAAAGTTTCACAAGCATTGTTCCACTGTCTATAAATACTGTAGAAGCATCAGTCTTCAGTATCAAACAAGTCAATAGACAACCGTAAGGTAGGTTTTTCTAATATCTGTCACTCAAATGTCACGTTTGTGTCTTACTATCTAGACTATTTTTTTTAAATATTTTATTTGCTTGAATGCTGTCTGTTTTCATGTCTGTTTCTTGTATAAGATTGCCGTTTAAGCTTTAGTTGGAAAATATATAGTATAATTTTATAATACAGCAAATATGCTTAAACAAATCAAAGCTTACATAAATAGTTCTGACCTACTAATACATATATTCTGACTAATTTAATGCATGGAATAAGTGTTTTGTTGCCCAAAAACAGAGAAAACATCAGGCAAGCACTGAAAGCAGCAGAGTCAAAATCAAGAAAAACAGTGCATCCTCTGAGCTCACGAGTATGTTGTGTGTTCAAGTTTCATAAAACAACATCTTAGAGATAATACTGTTGTGCCCTAATATTTAATAAATATTAAGCTTGAATTAAATATTTAAGCCCTTCTTAAACCTCTCTGCATCTCTATTTTTCAGTGACACCATTCACCATTGCAGTTTCATCATGTGCATTATTTAGACAAGAGAACGGGGAGACCGCTCTAGGAGTTGCTTATCCATTAGTCAAGGTAACAGAATTTCAGTGAAAATGTATTTTCCTCTATATTAAATTTAATAAGACCCAATTGGAAATGAAAAGGTCATTTAGAATCCACTACTACTATTATTAAACATCAGCAGAATATTTGTATTTTTTTGTAACTGTGTGTATCTATGGTGAACGTGATTTCACCAAGTACAACATGTTCCTGGATCAACATCCTTGTTGATCCTGGAACAACATTCCTATCAACCACTTCAATTCAATTCAATTCAATTCAATTCAAGTTCATTTGTATAGTGCTTTTTACGATACAAATCATTGCAAAGCAACTTTACAGAAAATTAAGTTTCTACAATATTTAGTAGTAGCTTATCAGTGAAGACTGTCAGTTTATGTGCATATGGCAGAAATGTTTGGAAAAATCAATAAAAGACGTAAACAAACAGACAATTAACACTATTAACAGCAATTATGCAATCAAACTTACAGCAAAGTGTGGTAGTTCTGTATGTTGTCTCTGGGTTAGCATCATCTGAGGTCCTCTAAGGGTTTGACATCATCTCTTCTCAGGTGTTCTGGATTCAGACTGGAGCTTGTGTAAATCCCGTGGCAAAACAGAGAAACAAATAGAGACATAATTAGTGTAGCTGCTGTTCCAACCAAGTAAAAGTAATTAGTTTAACCCATGCTAAAGAATAATAATGCACATTTGATCAAATATAACTGTAGTCCAAAATTATGAGATGCATTATTTGAATGCTTGGCCAAAGAGGTGTGTTTTTAATCTAGATTTAAACATAGAAAGTGTGTCTGAACCCCGAACATTATCAGGAAGGCTATTCCAGAGTTTGGGAGCCAAATGCGAAAAAAGCTCTACCTCCTTTAGTGGACTTTGCTATCCTAGGTACTACCAAAAGTCCAGCGTTTTGTGACCTTAGGGAGCGTGATGGATTGTAGCGTGGTAGAAGACTAGTCAGGTACGCAGGAGCTAAACTATTAAGGGCCTTATAAGTAATAATATTTTCTAACTGATACAGAACTTAATAGGTAGCCAGTGCAGAGACTGTAAAATTGGGGTAATATGATCATATTTTCTTGACCTGGTAAGGACTCTAGCCACTGTATTTTGGACTACCTGTAGCTTGTTTATTGAGGATGCAGGACAACCAGCTAGCAGTACATTACAATAGTCCAGTCTAGAGGTCATGAAAGCATGAACTAGCTTTTCTGCATCAGATACAGGTAACAATTGCAATCTACGAGATTCTGTGTAATGTTTTTTGGTCCAATAAGTAATATCTCTGTCCTATCTGAATTTAATAGGAGAAAATTATCGGTCATCCAATCTTTTACATTTTTAACACACTCTGTTAGTTTAGATAATTTTGAAGTTTCATCTGGTCTCGTTGAGATATATAGTTGAGTATCATCAGCATAACAGTGGAAACTAATCCGTATTTTCTAATGAAATTACCAATGTGCAACATGTAAATTGAAAATAGCAGAGGACCTAGGAGAGATCCTTGTGGCACTCCATATTTTTCTGGTGATAAATGAGATGACTCCCCATTTAAATAAACAAAGTGGTAGCGATCGGACAATCAGAATCGAGGGATAACATTTCAGGAAATGTCTGTTTTAGGTTTACTATCAGGGTTAGATGCTTCTACACCCTTGTTAATCAGCTGTCATTTAGCACTGATTTTAGGAATAAATTATGGGTAGGGTTGGGTTTAGGGGGAAGGGATTGGGTTAAGTCTATATTTTTGGACAGTTATGTTGATCCAGGATCAACAAGTTATGTTGATCCAGGATCAACAAAAGATATTGATCCAGGAACATGTCTTACTTGGCAAAATCATGGCGACTCTGTATCTATTTTCACTGAGACTGCTTTTCTCTATCTTACACAAATACTGTAATACACAAGTACTGTAACTTACTTAGATCTATCAAGAATATTAAGTCACCTAATTTGTTTAATCTTATATTGCTGTATTAAGTGAATTTTACCACTCTGCTCTAGGCACTTAAAATGGTGAATCAAAGTATGAGCGAGATGGATCCAACCGTTGAAGAGTGGTTTAAAATTGTGGTGATACCTACCAACATGGATCACTTCAAAAAGAGCGTTGAAAACTATAGTAAGTGTAAAAGACTGTTCACCAAAACGTATTTTATTGCATGTAACACAATGAATAATTCTTAAGAATCTTAACAGTGCTCTTTCACATTAAGATATCTCATGTCTACTTACTATAACATACAAAACTTTTTGTTGTGGTCAACGCAAATAAAAAAAGTTGTATGGGTTTGGAATGACATGAAGGTAAGTAAATGACACAATGTTTTTTTTTTGAATGTCTTCAAGCCACTGTAGACCTTACAGAAACAAATTTTAGTATAAACATGAATAAAATAAAATGTCATTTTATTCTACTAAATACAATGTCATGCTGCTGTCTGTGCAGATCTAAAAATTGAGATTGCTTGTGAAAAGCCCATCCTAGAACACCTTGAGGAGATCAAGCCTATTCTCTTCCTTTCCACAAATGCACAGAATGTGAGAGAGGCCATCAGTGCAGGTGATGCTTCAAGTTTTTTTTTTTTTTTTTTTTTTTTTTTTCATTAGGTGCATGTAGGTATTTACAGTATAAAATACAACAGAAGTGTTACTTCTATAACTTTTAAATGAGGCATTCCTTTTCAGGATACGGAGCAGCCACTATGTTCCAGCAAGATTACGACGAGCACAGTGATGAAGAGTTACGTGTGGCCTTTGATGGTGATGGAGTCCTGTTTTCAGATGAGTCAGAGAAAGTCACCGCAAAGAAAGGTCTAGAGGCTTTCTGTCAAAATGAGCGTGATAAAGAGGACACATCTTTGGCACTGGTAAGACTGTTGTTCTGAAACCGCTTGTTAGTACAGCTGATTCTCAAATGACTCAGTCAACTCTTGTTTTATTTCACATTCGCAAGGCACACACCACACAGCATTGTAAAAGTGAAAAAAAAAAAAGTTAAAAAGAAAGTGACGTGACATACATGCAATTATGGTGACCCATACTCAGAATTCATGCTCTGCATTTAACCCATCCAAAGTTCACACACACAGCAGTGAACACACACACACCGTGAACACACACCCGGAGCAGTGGGCAGCCATTTTTTTCTTGGACGCCCGGGGAGCAGTTGGGGGTTCGGTGCCTTGTTCAAGGGCACCTCAGTCGTGGTATTGCCGGCCCAAGACTCAAAGCTTCAAAGGAAGCTTCTTCTGAAAGTTCAACCGTAAAAGTGCTTCTACTCTACACACATTGAGCGTTGAAAGTTGAAATTGTCTGCCGTAATCAAAAGCATGCCCCACATGCTATATGCTACATGCTAACTGTTATATGCCTTAAAATAAGTTTTTAATGTAATAATGTAATAATTATCTCTCTCTATATCTAAAAAAAAATTTAAATTATTTTGCAGGGTCCTCTAAGTATGTTTTTTAAAGCATTGGTACAGCTCCAGAAGAGTCACAAAAAGAGTCCAATTCGTACCTACTTGGTAACATCACGTGGCACAACAAGTCCTGGAATCAGAGCCCTAAAGACTCTTAAGGAGAACAATCTGGAGATAAATGAGGCATTCTTTCTGTGTGGTGCCCATAAAGGGCCTGTGCTGAAAGCAATCAATCCTCACATATTCTTTGATGACCAGAAGAAACATGTTGCCCTTCAAAACAGGGTTATTGGTGCTCATGTACCATATGGTGTGAGGAATAAGTGAGAATAAAACCTAATCTTATATGTAAAAGGGAGAAACCATATTTTCTTCTGCAACATGATTTATAATGTCAGGAAAGCTAAATTTGGTAATTATTTCCTGTCTTTTTTCTTAAGGCTTAAAGTGTAAATGAAATTAAGGCAAATGCTGATTTTATGTATTGTTGAGCTGGTGATTATATTTTAATGGAGAAACTAATCAATAAATCATTACATGAAAGTCTTTGTCTTTGTTCTGGTTTCTCACTATTATTTAACAGAGAATATGAAGACATTATATTTTCTCTGCATCTCTCTCTCTTTTTTTTTTTTTTAATTTAGTCCTTCTTGATAACACACCAGAACCTATCCAATGCCACATATCGAGAGGGTAGATCAGATGTGTACTGTAAATGCTCTCAAGGACAATCATGTGGAATACAAATAAATAAATGACTACAAATACTTTCATAACTTTACAAAAACTACGGAAGCGTATTGCATTCACTTGAGAAAAAAAATCTACTCTGTTTTTCTGAATTAACGAGTTAATTATCTCAGAATTACGAGATAATTTTTCATGAAAAAAAGTTTTTGCTCTGTTTTTCTGAATTAACGAGTTAATTATCTCAGAATTACGAGATCATTTTTCATTAAAAAAAAAAAATATTTTGTTCTGTTTTTCTGAATTAATGAGATCCCTCAAAATCCTACCAGGAGCTCTGTTTTAGCTGGATTGCATGGAAGTAAACATGTCCCGCCTTTCAAGTTTAATCCGGTTTTATTTTACATTGGGTTTGAGACATTGGGAGATACTGCTGTCTTTAAGTAATATAAATGGTATTGTTATTAGTGCGTCAACTTTGCGCAGACACCTCAAGACTTTGCGCCTGTTCAGGAGAAAAGAACATTCTGATCTGCTTGACATTGCTGTGTTTCTCCAGGATCAGTTGAACCGATATGGTATGCTTCACGGATATAATATGATGCATCTGAAATGCATTCAGGCTGGCTACGTGGTGACACAAGAGACAATCAGGCAATTGTTGAAAATACTGGATCCCCATGGAGTGCAACTGAGGCGCCGGAATCGTCTTCGGCGACGTTTGTTTCATAATCCAGGCCCGAACTTTTTATGGCATGTTGATTCATATGATAAACTCAAACCATATGGGATCTGCATCAATGGTGCAATCGACGGGTTTTGATGATCCCAAGGTCATCGCTATGTGTTTCCTACATATAGTTGACTTTTAAAGAGATAAGTGGTGGGATCTGCATCAATGGTGCAATCGACGGGTTTTGATGATCCCAAGGTCA
>NW_024872754.1:1702339-1750293 GCF_018340385.1 Cyprinus carpio
TCATGCATTGCCTCACCATCTATATGTACACATCTCAGTAGCGGGACATATGAATCACCAACTGATTAGACTTATGATATTTGTATATATACAGAGTGTAGAACCTCCATTTATGTCAGCTTGATGCGCGCATGTCACAGGTGTGGACCCCACCGATGTAGTTTTCATCATGCTTTTTGCAGATTCTATAGCGGCCCTGGTTTTTAACCCTAGTATAATAGCTAATCTCCCAAAAAATGTCAGAGAAATCTTAGGAGGGGCTTTTTAAGAAAAGATTTTGTTTTCTACCATGATCATATCCGAGGGTGTGTTTCCTGGAGGTAAAGTTGTATTTATTTCTCTAATTCAGAAATACAATATCTTCGTAGTAGCCTGTCTTTAGCTGTGGTGCATAGCTTTGATATACTTTGACCATCATTATATCGACGCTACTGATTTTTTATTCCCTCTCCAACCGCACTGATGACCGGTTCCTTGGCTTCTCAAAATCCTCCAATCTGTTCCGACCATCAGTGACAATATATGCTGCATCTTCCTTTCTGGAAATGTATACCATGAAATGGGGTATACGAACTCAATCAATCCAACCTCCCCACTCTCCTTTTAGGTTTAGGTTTAGATGACAACATGGTTCTATAACTAGAAATAGTATTGTCCGGATAAACATATAAGGATGCATTACAGGGGAGCGTAACGTAAAAACCAGCCTCAGACATCGCTGTTTTTAAATGAATGTCTACAAATCTGAGAGGGTCGACCATTTTTACGGTCTCTGTACATCTACCACATCTTTCTCATTTACCCATGTATTGAATTTGGAAGGCCATCCAGCCCACTGGACCAGAACCATAGATGATATTGCCCCACGTCGCTTCTTTTCCAAAATTGTATCTATTTTAAATGCTTTGTTATTGCTACAAAATATTTTTTGTGAATTCCTGCTCATAAAAACACCATTGATAACATCACCATCCTCATAATCACAGAGTCTATAGACAGGTGGTTGTACGATGGGATACCATTCAATTCACTGTGAAAAAATTCCGTCTTGTAGTTTTTCGCATAGCCTTTTTTAAACGGGGGGCCCCTTATTGAGAGATTTCTAACTATATCCCAACTCTTATCTTCAATATTGTTTTGACACCTGGTCCTCTCTAGAGCCAGATAGGTTATGTCACAGTGATACATTTTCCTTTGTGTCACATCAAATTGGGTCGGCATCTTGATACTTCTGTGTATACTAGCATTGTAACTATCTGTGATGTCTTTGAAGTATAGATCGATGTACTCGCCTGGACAGTTTGTAGCTGTTAAAATAACGGCCACATGGTTTTCCTCCGCCTTTAAAAGTTCTGTTTTTAAAACGTTCTATAACGCCAAGATTTTTAATTTCACTGTCTGTTGCAAAAAATGTATGATATTGTACTTTTTTGTGCCATGCTTTGCCGAAAATGTTTTGTTAAAAAAATTTCCTTTCCTTTATCTGTTTGTAATTTCAGTGTACAACGTCCCTCTTTCGTATGGACTTCAAAAAGCTTTTGTAACCTCCACTCCACTCTTGTTTTTTAACCGCACGTGTCCATGCCATTATTTACTGAACAGATCTATACATGGTCAACGAAAAATGATTGTTGTTCATTTTCTTTGGCATATGCCGTCATATCAACTAGGATCAGCCTGGAACTGCATGTGTCTATACCATAGAGACAAAAAACTCTATTTCGTTTGTATTTTAGGGGGGCTGTTCTGTGTAATGTGTAAGCATCCTCACCGGCCAGCAGTTCTGAAACTTCTTTATTGGTTAAGCGAACCCTGTATCCTTTAAAACAGCATCTTTTAAACGTTTTTTACCTCCTAAAGAACCAGGGTTAGAAGGAGTATAGTAAATCTTTTTCATAAGCTGTTCAGACATATTGTCACTTCAGAGTTTTACAAAGGAAATAACACATAGAGTTTAAGTAAAATGGTTTTATTTACCAGAAAAAAAACAGTTAAAGAAGGACTCCAACAGTCTTTAAAAACATCAATCATACTACTGAAGACAACCTTACACACATAACAATATTTTATCAATGATGTAGTCAACCAATGTTTCAATAATCTCACCAACATTTTGTCTGATTCATTTCTTGAAATCAGTGCTACAACATAGGATCTGTTCCATATGTACATAAACATAGAATGTCAGCAATTCTAATCTATGACTACTACCACATTGAGTCATTAGGTCTAGTATTTTTCTGATAGTCACAGAAACTGATTCACTAGCATCAATACACATACGCATCACATCAGACCACATCATCTGACATAGCTCTTACAATAGCCATTTGATTCCTCAGGTTTGTAAAATGTTGGACATCAATTAGCACACTCCATTTAATGCTAAGGAGGGTATCAGGATTATCCGTCAATGATCTTATACAGTAATGTTGGTAATTTCACATCTTATACGCTGTTTAAATAGACATTTTGTCAGAACATTAAACACACCATGTATTACCCATAATGGTATTATACTCGTTGAGTGTCTGGACCAGCCGCTAACACTTCAACAATCCACTGCGTCATAGGACAATCTGTTCGCGTTGTTATCCACAACTTTTTCGTCTGACTTACACGAAGCTTCTCCACGATGAACACCTCGTAGCAGTAGTTCGCACAGAATGGCGTCCACAGTACCCTGTATCCCTCCTCTGAGGATTAATCCTTAAGCCATACCGATCAGGGCTTGACCTATTATGTGTGTTTAGCTCAGGCTTAACAAGATTACGTTGACAGTTCCTCGAAGTACGCATGCATCAAAGAAATAGGGCTCCTGGTTCAAACAGACATGAGTGCCTAATTGACTAGGATGATCCCACTTCACACCCTAGGCATAGGTCCTTAGCTTTTTTGTTGATAAGATGTTCCAGTATGATGACGATGGTTGCTTTTATAATTTTGAACCTTTAGCCGGGGATACATCCATCTGTGTCATTCAATTCCAGCGCAGGCCTCAGCTCTAGATTTAGTTCCCTAGCAGAGTCGTTACGATCGGGTGGTGTGAGGAAGCTCAGGTTGTGATAGCCCAGTTCCATGCAGTATTTATCCCAACCAGCTATTGTCACATGTTCGTGGGAGGGTTTCCATAGGAGTAGCTCCATTATCAACCATCTCTGATGCAATATCCATGGGTGTTAGGAGCGTTTGTCAATCAGGCATTGCAGACGGTACGTTCTCCATGGTTGTAGCCTTGTCATCAGGCACTCGCCGGTAGGGTCTCTGGGGTTGTTGCTGTAGGGCAGTAGGTCGCTGGAGAATCTTGTGACATAGTGGAGCCGTAGTAGAGCAAATAGGTGAGCAATCTGAGACATTGTGGAGCTGAAATGTTTGCGAGCGTTCTGTTCTTCATGTATTTAATGGGTTGAGTATGGGGGGGAGGAAGAAAAGAGGGGTTCTCTGGTCTCAGGAACGCCCTGGTTCTGGGTGGAATAATTTCACCTTTACAGACGTGTAACCATCAAACATGTCACACCTTCTAAACAGCATGTCGATAATTGAAAAAACATTGTCGATATATGAGTATCTCTTTCCACTGAAACAAGAAGCACGCATCATAGTGCATGTAATGCTCAGATCAGGGATAGGCCATACAACAACACCTTCTGGGGTTTTTGTCTTGTCATTGCCAGCAATGAAATAAAAACACCATCATCAGTGGCATTTTTTTACTACGATCTCCAAACCACGCGAAACCTTGTGTCAGGAATCACACCACTTCCTCTGCCATGTACAATGGAGCGTCATCACAGTCATTCAAATCTCTCCAAATGTGATTTGTAGAACAAATACCAGTCCTTAGCTGGAAAAAGTGGGTAGGAAAGGGCACATTCGGATGTAAAATCGTCTTCTTCAGTAGGCCCCTGTGTAGAGTTTCACAGTCCTCATTTACTTGTCCAAACACAAATCTTCCCACACGGACCATGGGACAGACAAGAGAGAAATCAATGTTTCACTACATCCACATCTTCATTAAGAAACTTGATCAAGTTAACTCCTGTGTTTTTTCCTTTGGTGCAAATGTCAACTCTTCTCCTCATTTCAAGGCAGGTCCTTTAGTTGGTGAAAATACGCATTATCTTTCTGACTGTTTTAGGGGTTTTTGGAGTCGCAGGGAAGTCATTGCGATAGGAGTATGAAGAAATGTCTTCTATGTCTTAACCACTATATCCTTAACCTTATTTAAAACAAACCAGAACGCTTGAAGGTCCACCCCCGATTGCTCTTCATAGCACATGGTAAATCCTGATGACTGAATTATATCCTGATCGCCAAAATTGGCCGCTGCCATAAAACATCAAGGAACAGGACGCCAGAGAGTCTCAAAATTTGACACCTCCATTCACAAGCATCAAGAAAACAGGAACAGGACGTCAGAGGGTACTCGTGTTTTAAACACCTGGGGGCCATAAACATCTAGGAAAACAGGAACAGGAACTAGACGCCACACGTGTTTGTTTGTTATATGTATGGTTATTAATTGGTGGGGGGAGGGAGGGCGGGGGTAAATTAATCACTTTTGACAGGCAGTCCCTTATATCTTCTTCTTTGCACTAACAGAGCATTCCTCTTCACAGAAGCGCTAAACTGAGCGTTTTATGCTTAGAAGCTCAAACATATGTTCATGATCATAAAACTAGTAACTCACTGTTTCTCGTTTTCTGCATTGCTGAAACATTTCATTTAAGATGTTAGAAACATCTTTCGTGTGGGCAAGCTTTAGTCTTAACTTTGTACATACTATCATTCTCTAACAGAGAAAGTCGGTTTTAAGCAACTTGTGGGCTTTCTTTGTTCATTTGGTTAGTTGCACTAACAGAGCATTTCTCTCTCACAGAATTGCTAAACTGAGCAGTTTCGCTTAGAAGCTCAAACATTATGTTCAAGATCATAAAAGTAGTAACCTCACTGAAATCTGTTTTCTGCATTGCTAAAACAATTCATTTAAGATGTTAGAAAAACATATGGGCAAGCTTTAGTCTTAACTTTGTACAACCCTCAATCTCTCACTGTAAAAAGTGATTCTCTATACTTAATAAAATTGTCAACAGATTACAAGCAATATTATTAATTAAATTTAACACATTAGAATTAGAATTAACCATTCAAAATGAGTAGAATAACATGAAAAAATTTAGTAAAATTTACACACAAATATTGATTTCACTGGACAAAAACAAACAAACAAACAAACAAACAACAACAAAAAAAAACACTATGCTAAAGAATACTATGTTATATATGCCAGGCCAGTAGTTGGCGATCATGAAACACCCTTCGAAAACATTATATGCATGCACATTACGTCAACCTTTTTACAAATTCTCATTTTTGTTGCTTACATAGATATGATACAGGCATCATGTTCAAAACGTTGTCTTAACTTATGCAAATCAGAGTTATTGAAGACACCTAAAGTTCATGAAAAGAATCACTGAAGTAGAAAAGGGTAAATTATTGGTTACCATTATAGTGGTCAGTGTTGCTTTAGTTGGGCTCTTGACCCTTAATATTTTAAACACTTTTTTGGTTGATGTGTTGTGAATACCCAACTAGACAAGCCAAGAAGGAAAATGAGATCTGATGGTGTTATTTGTTTAGAATCAGCCTGAGAACCTCAACAATGGTGACCATCAAAAAGCATGTTGCACTGCATCGGGGTGCCACCAATCAATTTATGGCTCCCATCATGCTTTGCAGCATGAATAAATTATGAGCAAACATTTTTTTAGTGAGTAACTTTGTTTTCTGATGCGTTACAGTTCATCTGTTTATCTGAATATGCGGTTTGTCACCATTCCTGATGTCACTGTGCGCCAAAAGAATGTTCCACTCTCCCTACATTTTTTTTAATCAGAATTCTTAAACTCTAAATTATACTGAAAAACTCCAGGTCTTTTAATGTTGAATCACAGGGCTGCTATAATGAATGCATAATTTAACTTCAGAAGATCAGGCTCTAAATGAGTTCAGATAAAACAAAGATTATGTAAAAGCATAACCAACACCACCTGATCAGCTTGTCTAGCTATTATAACTGAGTTACAACAACAATACAAAATGCAATATTAAGACATCAAGGGTCAAGAGCCCCAACTAAAGCAAAACACTGACCACTATAATGTTAACCATAATTTACCCTTTTCTCCTTCAGTGATTCTGTTCGTGAACTTTAGGTGTCTTCAATGACTCTGTTTTGGGGGCCTTAAGACAACCTTTTGAACATGATTCCTGTATCATATCTATGTAAGCAACAAAAATGTGAATTTGTGAAAAAATGTGCATGCATATAATGTTTTCGAAGGGTGTTTCATGATCGCCAACTACTGGCCTGGCATGTATAACATAGTATTGCTTTAGCATAGTGTTTTTTTTGTTTGTTTGTTTGTTTGTTTTTTTTGTCCAATGAAAATCAATATTTTTTGTGTAAATATACTTCAGCTGGGTTTTTTTCATGTTATTCTACTCATTTGAATGTTAATTCTAATTAATTATAATGGTGTTTAAATTATATTAATAATATTGCTTGTAATCTGTTTTATTGAGTAAATACAGAGAATCACTTTTTACAGTGGATTGTTTGATTAATACGGAAGCGTATTGCATTCACTTGAGAAAAAAAAATCGACTCTGTTTTTCTGAATTAACGAGTTAATTATCTCAGAATTACGAGATAATTTTTCATGAAAAAAGTTTTTGCTCTGTTTTTCTTTTTCCGAATAACGAGTTTAATTATCTCAGAATTACGAGATAATTTTTCATGAAAAAAGTTTTTGCTCAGTTTTTCTGAATTAATGACTTAATTATCTCAAAATTATGAGATAATTCTTTCTTGAATAAAAAGTTTTTGCTCTGTTTTTCTGAATTAATGACTTAATTATCTCAAAATTATGAGATAATTTTTCATTAAAAAAAAATATTTTGTTCTGTTTTTCTGAATTAATGAGATCCCTCAAAAATCCTAGCCGCACGCGACCAGGAGCTCTGGCTCCTTTTAGCTGGATTGCATGGAAGTTAAACATGTCCCCCCGCCTTTCAAGTTTAATCCCGGTTTTATTTTACATTGGGTTTGAGACATTGGGAGATCACTACTGCTGTCTTTAAGTAATATAAATGGTATTGTGTATTAGTGCGGTCAAACTTTGCCCGCAGACACCCTCAAGACTTTGCGCCTGTTCAGGAGAAAAGAACATTCTGATCTGCTTGACATTGCTGTGTTTCTCCAGGGATCAGTTAAACCGATATGGTATGCTTCACGGATATAAGAGTGATGCTGCATCTGAAATGCATTCAGGGGGGGCTGGCTGACGTGGTGACACAAGAGACACATCAGCGTCAATTGTTTTGAAAAACTGGTGATAATCCCCATGGAGTGCAACTGAGGCGCCGGAATCGTCTTCGGCGACGTTTGTATCATAATCCAGGCCCTAACTTTTTATGGCATGTTGATTCATATGATAAACTCAAACCATATGGGATCTGCATCAATGGTGCAATCGACGGGTTTTCACGAATGATAATATGGCTACATGCATACTCTACAAGTAGTGATCCCAAGGTCATCGCTGGATACTTTATTGATGCGGTGTCATCAAGGAATGGGACAGCCACCCGAATTCTCTCAGACTTATGGACAGAGAATTGTTACATGGAACAGATGCAGATGTTCTTGAGACATGATCATATGGACTATTCGAGAAATTGCTATTTGTATGGCTCAAGCAATCATCACCAACGGAAGTAGAGCACTGGTGGGGGAACATTTTTGAGGAAGCAGCCATGCACATTCTGGATCAACCTATTTCCAAGATCTAAAAGATCTGACGACTTCTCCGGTGACTTCCTAGACAAAAGTCTAATACAGTTCACATGTCTTGAAATAATAGAGGTAAGAAATGTGCTTTAGACATGTAAATTGTTATATGTTATCCAGCTATAGATTTTTTCAATACGTCAAAATGTTGTGATAATCTCATTTCATAGGTCTAACAACTGTTCCATAACAGAAGCAAATGGTTGATAACCATTAGTTATTTAATTAGATTATTAAATTAATTTGTAGATCACAATTTTTTCTACTTATAGTTGACTTTTAAAGAGATAAGTGGATCACAGTATAAGTAGTTAGAATTAGCAGCAGCCTACATCTACAACAATAAAATGCAACACAAACATTAATGCAGCTGTAATATTAATCCTGTTAAATGGATGTTGCACAAACTGCTATCTCTCGAATATTAACCCAACAAAAACATCATAATGGTAAAACACTGACAAGGACAAGTTTTTACTGCACTATGAGTAGCCCTACTTTTATTCATTTCATTCTGGGTACTTTTATGTACATTTTTTGGTGAAAGAAATTTGTTTCTGGCATTAGTGGGACACAGTATGTGAGAGAGGGATGACTTATCTGACCCTGATCATATAACACAAATCTTAACATACAGAGATTTATTGTTTTCAGATATAGAATTTAACATGCATGAAACTGTTTGAGAAACGGCTCTAAATCATACTGGACCATAAGCATTTATTTTGTCTGCAAGTGGTATTGCAACGGTGTGGACTAATTTTCTTACTTTCCCACTCTTTTTCTTTATATTTAGAGAGAACTGCAGGATGTTGTTCACCTCTGGAACACTCACAGAATTCGCCCATCCAGAAATGCTGTGTCTCCAGGTGGACGTCCAGTGATGATGTACACCCTGCCCCAACTTTTTGGTGCTACACAGCAAAAAATCCAGAGTGAAATTAACTCTGACTGGCGAGTACCCCACATGTGAGAACCACACTCAAGAGTGTGAAAGTGTTAAAATAGGAGTGTTAAATTAACACTGAATCAGAGTTAAAGTTAATGAGATAATTAAGTGATTAATTGAGTGGTGATTGACCATTATTGACGAGACCTGATGTTAACAAGCAGAATCAACAAAGACGACAAATCACTATTTTAAATGTCACCATTATAGTGGTCAGTGTTTGCTTTAGTTGTGTGCTCTTCGACCCTTAATATTTTAAAGTCAGACTTTTGTTTGGCTGTTGTAACTGGAGTTATAAAACAGACGGGCAAACAACAAAAATGTTGGTTTTCCTGAATCACTGAATTACACTTTCATTGTTGATTATTATTGCGGCGGCCGGATGCTTCAGCATAGGATTGCCAGCATTTTAAATACAATCGTGTGGAATCTCTTAAAAGTTGTTTGTTCAAAAAATCTTTCAAAAGAGTCTTTCATTTAGACATGCAAACATCAAGAATCAACCTGTGAACCTCAACGACGGTGACAATCAAAAAAGCATGTTGCAGGAGACCTGTGTTGCAGTGCATTCTGGGCGCCACCTATCAAAATTCATCCATGGCTCCCATGATGCACTGCAACACAAGTCTCCTGCAACATGCTTTTTTTGATTGTCACCGTCGTTAAGGTTCACAGGTTGATTCTTGATGTTTGCATGTCTAAATGAAAGACTCTTTTAAAAGATTTTTGAACAAACAACTTTTAAGAAATTCCACAGATTGTATTTAAAATGTCGGAAATCCTATGGTGAAGAATCATTCGGCCGCAATAATCAACAATGAAAGTTTAACTCAGTGATTCAGGAAAACCAATATTTTTTGTTTGCCCGTCTGTTTTATAACTCCATTATAACAGCCAAACCAAATCTAATTTTAAAAACGTAAGGGTCAAGATCCCAACTAAAGCAAACACTGACCAACTATAATGGTGACATAAAAAATTGTTGAGTTTTTTTGTCTTTGTGATTCTGCTTGTTAACATCAGGTCTCGTCAATAATGATCAATCATCACTCAATCACTTAATTATCTCATTAACTTTAACTCCGCTTCAGTGTTAATTTAACACTCCTATTTTAACACTTTCACACTCTTGAGTGTGGTCTCACATGTACTCCCAGCAGAGCTGATTTCACTCTGGATTTTTTGCTGTGTAGGGAGTACCTTAAAGAGGCATCCCAACAGAAGATACAGGCTTGTAGGGAGGAATGTCGTGAGAGAGGACCATATCCCTGTGATAATACAGTGTTTGACATTTGTTGCCTTGCCATGGCAGAAAACAGTCTTCATCCACCAACCTCTCCAGAGGAAGCCATTGATCTTTACATGTTCTTACGTGCTTACATACGTACCCAAATTTGATAATCACAAGTTGTTCTACTGGATCAAATGACTGAATGTGAGCACCCACTCATAGCCAAAAAAAAAAATAACAGAATTGCAGTTTGGATGGAAAATGTTATATACCATGACATTCACTGTAAATGTTTGACAGAAGTACTGTGTTTAAGCAATCAATAATAGACAACTCTTTCATAATTGACATCTGCCAACTGAGCTCCATATCATCTCTTTTTATTCATCATTATGTAAAAAGTACATCTCAACCAAAGAACTGGGAACAATCGGGTACCTGCAAATGAAAGGTATCACATGTTGCCATTGTCAAAAATTTTGTCCTTATGGTGGAACTATTTCGTATCACCAGATGTGGTCTGACACACTTTGGGCTCATTGTAAACAGGGCAACCTACATGATGTTTGGATGGCCTTTAAATCAAACATATTATTGTATCTTGTTATCATGTGTCTCTGGGCTGCACATAAAGCACTTTTTTACACAATTATTTGGCATCATATAAATACATGCTAAACCAGTGCAGTGCAACATTTTTTCTCCCCAGTGTGATTTACTGTGCATGTAGGAAATAGGCCTATTTGGTAAATTTGGTATTGTAGAGATGACTGTTTAAATATGTTGTCTAAAGAGTGCTGGTGAATGCAGGAACTGCAGTGCAGTTGTCAAAACTCAGTAATTCTACTGTGTGAGACAAGATCCATGTATGTTATCTGCAGTAAAGACCAGATTTGTTTGAAAACATCTGTACAAAACAAGAGAGAAACCTGTGCTTTTTATTTGTAAAAAGCAGAACACCTTCTAATGTACAGTGCTGTATGTTAGAACAGATTTCCAAACACTGCCAATATCAAGATTTAACATAAGCTGACATTACCTCAGGGTCCAAGTTAATTATAATTTCTCAATGAAAATGCAACTTTACAAGAACATTTATTTTAAATTGTCACAAAAAGTATGCTCCTAAACTGCTAACAGAAATGACGGCTTACATAAAAGTACATTTAAAATATTGGTACATGTATTTAAATCACTTAAAAATAAAAATGTATCCACATGCATTTATAACATACATTGTGTAAAAGGCTTATAATTGTTTTTTGGTTAAGTGGACCTTAAAGTATATTAACAAAATGTTCAGCCACTCAATAAGTTTTTACAGACAGTTTAAGTCTGGTAATAACAGCAACTGCATATGAATATTTTTTTGGTGGTACTGTTTAGTTTTAAATGATTTGATTTGATTATTGTATCTTGTTATCATGTGTAAATGTGGGCTGGATATATTCGGAGTCCATCAACAAAATGTTCATCAGCCAGTAAACATGTTTCCACAGTAAGTTTGGTAATGACATTCTGGATAAAACTGAAACTGAAAAACATCAAATAAAAAATAAATCACCCTGCGCTAATAATGCACCACCTGAGTTAATTACTTCCCCTATGTGCTCTGTCTCACATTCACACACTATCTAAAGGTAAACAGATGGCACTGATAAGGCTATAACTGGGCAAGAGGGAAGAGTGTGTACATGTGAGTGAGTGAGACACTTGAGATGTCCATTGCATAGAAGTTGCTGGACAGTATAGCCTCCATTTCAGCTCGGAGGTCAGGATAGCTGTTGTAAGTTGATGGCAGCTCTAAAGTTGGGCCACAAGTGTGTGCAATAGGCCGCCTTGATAACCCTTCCAAAGGGGTGAATATGACTTGAATGTCTTTAACGCAGATGACATCAGACCCTGTCACGAATCTCAACATCTTCCGGAGGCCTATCTCATCCAATCCCCTGAGGTACTGATGTAAAAATCGCAAACTTTGGTTCTCTGCTGGAGTAGCTGGAGAGGCCGTGATCAACTTTAATACCTTTCGGGTTGATGGTTTAAGATCCTCATACATCTTCTGCATATCCAGCACACTGGGGAAGAATTCCCTGAGAGTTGGTCCTGCGACTGCTGCAATATTATCCAGTGCATATTTTGGTTGCTGGATTATTTGCTTGTGGGCCACTTGGAGAAGCACAGCTTTCAAGTTCTCTTGTGTTGGTACTGTTCTTACTCCCATGCGATCCATAACCCCTTAGCCGTCAAAGATCGCTGAAGGGATCGTATTATTATTGTTTCACTTTCACAGCACGTTAAACATCACTCTCTTACTTGATCTGGAGAAACTGTGCATCAGATGAAAGTTTAAAGACTCTAGCTTCGATCCCAGATAGCAGCATATTGTCGGCCCAGATCTGGCCCACATCTGGCACATGTGGAATGATGATCTGGCCCACATGTAGCGTGGAATGATGGCACTTGGGCGGACCGCTCCTGTTTGCCAGATCTCAGCCACAAGCAGGACATTACAATGCCACATGTCAGCCAAGAGCAAAGAAATAAACCACACTGGATCTTATCTGAGCCACAAAATATGTTATTTATAGAGTCCTCTCAGCTTGTCTAAGCTTGTTTACAAGCAAAATCACTGAAGGAAAGAATAGGACAGAAAAAAAGAGATGAACAGAAACACAACAACTGATGAAATCAATGAAATCAACTGAAGATAAAAGACATTAAATCTCTTAAGATCTCAGCAGAGGAGGATAAAACAACCCCACAAACAGCATCACCAGCTTCACATATTACTAACCAGACTGACTTTCTGTTAGAGGTCTACAGAAGTTCTTATTGAGAATTAACAAGGGTTTAAATTTAATGTTTGTTTCATTTGAAGTCACCATAATGGTGATTGGTGTTTCCATTAGCTGGGCTCTTAACTCCTATTATTAATCCTCGGTCTTCTTTGACTGCTGTGCAAGTGTGTTTGACACATTTGCAGTATGTGATAGTTTGTTGTTGATGGTTTCACAATTACCATGTAACAGCATGATTATATGAAGTCTTTTGAATCCTGAAACAGAAATTTAATGCTTTTGTATTACAAATCCTGTGTTACAGCAATTTTGAGTTAAAACATCAGTGTAAAAGTATACAGAAAATTGAACAGCACTGACACACACAGATATCATCAATCAGCATATGAATCTCAACAATGGTGACAAAATATTCAACTAATCGGATCAATTCTGGACATCACAAAAAGCTACTAAAAGACCCAACAACAAAATAGCAAAAATATAAAATAAATGTATAAAACAAAGTTAGAATTACAGTAAATAATAGGATAATTCAGCTGCATAATTTATTCATGATGTGATGCATGCTGGGAGTTTTTTACTGTGGTACCCAGCATGCATTGCAACATTACACTTTATATTGTCACCATTGTTGAGGTTCATGTGTTGATTTATGATGACTTTGTGTGTTAGCCTATATTAACTTTTTGTTTTTTAAATCTTTAACTGATTCTGCAGTACTGTTGATCTTATGCTGCAGTTTTATACAGCAAATCTATTATTGGCACAACACAATCGTTACAGTCAAATGACATTAATGAATGTCAAGAGCTACCTATCACCAGCTGAAATAATTTTGTCTTTGTTACTGCAAATGTATTTGATAAACACACCATCACAGCAACCAATAAAAATTAATTAGCTGTAATAAGAGTTAAGAGCCCAGCTAATGGAAACACGAATCACCATTATGGTGACTTCAAATTCAACAAACATTAGATTTAAACCCTGTTAATTCTCAATAAGAACTTCTGTAGATCTCTAACATAAATATAGTCAGTCTGGTTAGTAATAAGTGAAGCTGGAAATGCTGTTTGTGGAGCTGTTTAATCCACCTCTGCTGAGATCTTCAGAGATTTAATGTATTTTATCTTCAGCTGAATTCATCCAAGGCTGTGGCTGCAGTCAGTTGTTGTGTTTCTCTTCTTTCCTTCAGTGATTTTGCTTGTAAACAAGCTTAGACAAGCTGAGAGGACTCTATAAATAACATATAAATATTTTTTGGCTCAGATAAGATCTAGTGTGGTTTATTTCTTTGCTCTTGGCTGACATGTGGCATTGTAATGGCCTGCTTGTGGCCCAGATCTGGCGAACAGGAGCGGTCCGCCCAAGTCCCATCATTCCATGCTACATGTGGGCCAGATCATCATTCCACATGTGCCAGATGTGGGCCAGATCTGGGCCGACAATATGTTGCTATCTGGGATATTTGACCACTGTTTTGATAAAACATTGTTGCAGTGTTATTAATTTTATGTCAGGACGTGCAAAATAATAAATCCGTAATTATGCCAAATTTTTGAATAGAAATTAGTTATCACCACTCATTCATATTCAGTCACGTCAGCAGTGGTTTATTTGTGTTCACATAGACTCACTGAACAGCGTCAAAAAGGGTTTATAGACCAAAGGAGATATAACGGAGATATATTGATATATTTACTGATGTTTACTTCATATTTCTTCAGACAGAATAATCATTTCTATTCATTTTCCACTGATTTACGCGATCTGATGATAAATAGCCTCTCTCAGCGCTGTATGTGTGTGTGCCGAGCTTCGTGCACAAGCGCTGTGTCTCACACAGACTCTGATTCGTCCTTCGCCTTGTCAATCTTAGAGTCCCATAACAAGACAACGTCACATCGTGTCACATGCTTCATGTACACTTTACACTTCCGCATTGATATCTGACCACAACAACACAGATACACCTCTGTACCCACGACATATCCAAAACAATAAACACGCGATTGCCACGATAGTAAAGCTTGGTATGCGATTTTCTTGAGATTTGGGGCATTTTTATAGAAAAATATTGAAAATGTACATCTGAAATGCTAACTTATTGTGCAGCGATGTAAAAGGCTATAAATAGCATATTTTTTACAACAGTAAACGGCCAAATTCCACTTGTTCTCGCAAAAGGAAGTTATGTACAAACACTCGATCGGGGTTTAAAGTGAGTTTTTGAGTAAAAGTGTACTAATAATTTCATAAATAGTCTGATATAGCTTGATATGCTAACGTTTGGGCTCTAATGCTGCTAGATAACAGGTGCGGTTCTTCTTCATAATGCATTTTTTCATAATAATTCACGTAAGGTCGTAAGAAAAGGGACAATGTTTTGTTGTATTTTTATAGTAAGGCTTTTAAATAAAGTGGGGGCAAATGAATACTGGAACTGAAGATTTGTGTCTTTTGTAGACCTTACAAAATACCACAACAAAGGCTAATAATAGGCGGAATAAAAACAAAAAGAATAATGATAAAATAATAATGACGGATAATGTGTCCATACCTGGCGGGGAGGTGTTGTGAAAGGATCGTTTCGTGAGAACAATAGAATCATGAATGGAGGATTCGTTCAGAGCCAAATAAACATGAGAAAGCATATATAAATGAGAGCTTTACATGTGAGTTTACAGAAGATGACAGGGGTCATAAATCACTCCGATTAGCCTTCTATAAAAAAACACGACATGGCCTTAGAAAATATTTCATAAAATTCACAGTTTTACAGATTATATTATGAAATTTCAAATGAAGCATTGGTAGACTTGTGGCTTTTAGCTACACTATGTTTCTAAACACATATCCTACATCAACAATTTTTAAATACATTTAAAAAATATGTTTTTCATATTTTCTATTTTTGTTTTTATGTTTGAGTTTATATATCTTTATTATCATAACAGTCTGAGTAATTCTGATTCCTGAACAGTAAACTTTGAAGTGTCAGCTTTGTGAACATATGTTGATTATGTATCTAATCAGAAAGAATCATGAGCAGAAGAAACCTTTTTATTTTGGGTATGTCATTTCTGTCTCTATGCTGAAAATGGGGGTTGACTAGTAAGGGGATAAGATCAAGAAGCTCATCTTCATCATCACCATCAAGGGCGTCTTGCAAAGCAGTGGACAAGAGATCGCGCTCAGACTGACTAAGATACAACATTAGTGAGTCAAACAATAAATCAGGTGAGACAGTGTGTTCACCAAATGTGATTGCTGCTGTAAAGGCTTGAGCCAGCCGAGAAGGAAAATATCCATGGTCCTTTAATCCCTTGACCATTATCCTACCAACAGATTTCCATTCTTCCTCTTGCCATTTTGGGGATAGTGATGGCACCCTCACATCTGCACCCTCTGCTGCACAGTCTAAAAACTCTGTACAGAAGGCAGCATATACATCCCTGGACACGCCATCAGCATCTGCCCCCATTTCATGAATGAAGCTGTATTTCACAGAGTAGGACATCATCGCTTCATCCTTGAAATTGGGTATCAGTTCCTCCAAGAGACTGACTCTGTGGAGTTTCACTGTCACATGAAAAAGTTCATAAGTAGGACTTAATGGGCCAGCAGGCACTGTGTCAGAATGGACAGGAGTTGAGCTGTAGGCATTGAAGGTTATCTGTGCCTCTTCTATAGGCTCATGTAAGATTGTGTCATCAAGATCTTCTGAAAATGGTCCACCTTGCAAAGGGCCAAAAATGACCTCCGATTGATCACACAAAGATGTAAGATCAACAATCTCTACAGCAGTAGTACAAAGAGACAAAAGCTTCCACAGTGTGTGTGTCTGCTGTTCACTGTCATGTGTTTTTTGTGTCACCTGCTCATTATCTTCTGTTGCGTTTTTCTGTCGCTCATTTAGCCTCGCTGCATCTGTCTGTTCATCAGTTCCTTCTGTCATCTCTGGGAACACTTCATCTCCATTTGTCAGGTTGCTCTGTACAACGTAAAATCTTAAAATCCCCAATTTATGTGTCTCATAGAGCTCTCCCACACTAACATCCTCATCAAGGTATGCTTCCTGAAAGTCCACAATGTTGTGACTGAACTCTTCCCACTTTCCCTTTCTCGATTTCTCATTGGGGAAAAATAGCTTTTTAGCTTGTGATAGAATCTCTGTTTTTGTGGCTTTCTTGGAAATATCAAGAACTCTGGTTCCTCCACCATTGCGTTTTCTCACTTGTTTCTTGTCGTGTATCCATCCTAGTTCTATTTTCCTTGTCATCTTCACAGCCCTTTTGTTATTTCTCAGATGTATCTTTGTTGGCTGCATAGAATGCTCCTCCTCAAAATCTTGATCTGTGTCTTTATTGCTTGTCAATGTGCCCATCTTTCTTCTAAGTTTTTCAAATAAGGACAGTCTTTTTAGATCATCACCACCTTTTCTCTGTTTTTCCATACAGAAACGCCTTGTAGCAATCCTATCACCATATGCTGGAATGTAAGCAGTCATAGTGGCATCATCTATTTCTCCAATTACCGAGCTGTCAATCTGTAATGAAAACAAAACAATACAGTAAGACACATTGGTTATCTTAAATCTAAGAGATGGCTATATTTCCATATGAGTGAAAATTAATTTCTTAGCAGTAGCTACAAATCAGCAATTTATTTCTATTTTTCTTCACTTGCTTGTTTCTTTTTTCGCATGGGAATAAAAAGGAGCTAAAATATCAAGTAATTTAAAACAAAAACTGCTGTCTAAAAAAATGGTTGTAAACCATAACAATGAAGGTTTTGAGTGACATGCTGAAAATACAGTGTATTGACAGTGAAAATCCTTCACATCAAAGTTTAGGCAGGGGACTGAATTACTTTCATGTATTAATTCCTCTTTAATTATATAACCATTTACCTCAATTACAAGAAAAGCACTTCTCCCATATATTACTGCTATTATGTACTCCATAATATTGATATTCCATATTGATTCCATACTTCAGCTCCCAACCAAGGCCTGTGCAGGCATCTAAACATTACTCCATCCTTTTAAAACAATATCAAATCACAAACAAAATGGAAAGCAGTAATTGTAAGGGCACAATATTTTATTTTGTGTATTTATTTATTATTTCAAACATATAAGTCAGCACTTTGCCTGAATGTATAATGGTGATGCTACTGCACGTTACAGTCTAACTACTGTTACTTGTTAATGTAGGGTAGAGACCAAAATATAGAGTGAATTGACTCCCAAAGAATACCTAGTAACCTTATTTTACGGAGCTAGAATAGAGAGACATGAAAGCATTGTTGGGGCGATGGCAGGAGGCAGGTGTGCTTGGCATAAAAAAAGAAATCGGAAGCACTGCCACTAAATGTGATAGGGTTACAATTTATGAAGATTACTTGTATAATCTGCTGAGATTCCATAAAATGTAAAACAATTAAAATTAATATATTGCAGGAATGAATGTGCTGGCACCTACATGATCTTGCTGCATTTTCTGAATATTTTCCTCAGGAATCCCTCGGCTCTGAAGAAACATCCACAGACCGTCATCTTGTGGGAGGGGGTATTTGAAGACGTAGCCATAGCTGGCCCTGAACAAATGTCGGAAAAAGGCAGCATTTATGTAAATATGTGTTGCACCACAAATATAAACAGATTTAGGACTGTACCCTCAAAAGTGTAATTGCTTAAAGTATCTCAAAAATGTATTTCTCCATTTTTTACGAGAACATTAATAAAGGCCAAGAGTGTCATAACGTTGCTAAAAATGGATTTTTCATGTACAGTATAAACTGTATAGGTAGGCAACTATATATAGAAGCAGATTAGTCTCAAATATAATTCACGCAAAAAACACGATTCACACATGCGTAGACAATTTCACATGCATGAAACCTAATTCACGGTACACACAAAAAAAATTCACGTGCGTGAAAAAAAATAATTTCAAAAAAAGCAATTCACATGCGCAAAATAAAATTATATATTCATAAAATACATTTCACAAATGCAAAACACAATTCGAAGATATTGACAACTGTGACACAAAAACCTTTGAATGTTTTAAAATGTACGAGTGTCTGAATGTACAAATCGTCATTTACTGCGAATCCACTCGGATTTGTGTGTGGTGTGTTTTTGAGACTTTCCTGGCAGAGCTCTTTTCCCACGTGGGTCTGTCGTACTCTTTAGTAGCCAATCAGATTGCGAGCTTACCATTCAACCAATCATATCATAAGCCACTGAGAGTGCATTCAAGGAAGAGTTTGTTTTGCACATGTTCAGATGTAGTCACAATAATGGCAGAAGCGTCCTTTGTTTGAGGTCTGACGCGTGTCAGAAACGGAAGTGCTACAAATCGCTAAAAATGGGCTTCACTGTTGTCTCAATTGAGTTCCAATTGGGGTCGCTGTGTCCATTTCTTTTACTGTATATGGGATTACTGATGTAAAGGCTTAATTTCCGTTCTAATTAATCCATATTGTGCAAAAGGTGCGCAGAATCGTGCTTCTTGAATGCACTCTTATGATATGATTGGTTGAATGGTAAGCTCGCATCTGATTGGCTAAAGAGTACGACAGACCCACGTGGGAAGAGAGATCTGCCAGGAAAGTCTCAAAAACACACACACACAAATCCGAGTGGATTCGTAGTAAATGACGATTTGTACATTCAGACACTCGCATTTTAAACATTCAAAGGGTTTTTTGTGCACAGTTGTATATCGTACGAATTGTGTTTTGCATTTTGTGAAATGTATTGAGTTATGAATATATATTTTTTATTTTGCGCATGTGAATTGCTTTTTGTGAATATAGTTTTTTTTTTTCACGCACTGAATTTTTTTTGTGTGTTGTATGTGAATTAGGTTTCATGCATGTGAAATTGTCTACGCATGGTGTGAATCGTGTTTTTTTGCGTGAATTATATTGAGACTAATCGCTTCCATAACTATAGGCCTTTCTTATCACTTGGAAGTCAAACTGTCTTAAGCATTTGAATGTGCTCACCTTTTAATAGTTACATTACTCAAATCGTAGAGAAGGCTAGACTCAAGAACAGGTCAATAATGTTGACAGACACAGGCTAATTATGTACTCCTTATCTGTGATTCACTGCACAACCGGAATCTAGTTTCTGAAAAATATATAGCTTGCTTTGGAAAGCTTCAAAAAGCTAGCTTTGTTTCCAAATTATTAAATGCATCAAGTACACAGTTTAGAAAAATATCAACAAATAAAACAATAACAGGACACATATGCATAGTGACAAACCAAAAGAGAGGGCACAACTAAAGAAACCGAAGCAATGTCAGTATATATTCAACATTATTAATGGTGTAGCACGCTGAACACTACGCTAAACGTCCGTGCAAAACTTAATCGAAATAGTATCCCTGCTGGCTCTGAACTGGCAAAGTTCTGAATGTTTGTTTTACTGTTATGTAATGTCGCGAGGTCCAACGTGCTGCATGCACTGGGGATTTCTGACGTGACTATTTCCCTCCCCTGACAGCAGCCTCTATGTGTTCGAGGACCTCTTGATTTACAATGGGGATACTATATTTGTTACAGCAAATAGCGTGGTTTACTTATCCTAGCCAACAAACTGAAAGAAAGATGGTTGACGTAATATTCCTCCTAAAAATCACACGTAATTATCCCCTCGATCTTAAAAGTTAAGGTTCCTTTTGCAGACTATCGGTACAAATATTAGCTTAACATTACATAAGTTAGCCTACCAACTGCAGTTGATGGTGTAACTTAAGTTAACGTAGTTAGTAAAAAAATATGCCCGTAACATTAACGTTACATGTTTAAAAACAGCTATTCTAACCTCGTTGTACATGTTGTTAAGCGAACAGTTAGCAGACATCATTTTGCATTAACATAGGCCTATAACTATAATAACTTAGCTATCTTACCTGCACTGAACCCATGTAGACCTGGCACTGTTGTTGTTGAAGGGTCAGGCTGATTAGCATCAGCAACTGTGGCCTATTCTGACGTTGGCCCTTCGTGCAGGTGAAAGCTTCTCGCAGGATTTTGAGGGATCTCGTTAATTTAGAAAAACAGAGCAAAATATTTTTTTTTTCATGAAGATTATTCTCATAATTCGGAGATAATTACCTCATTAATTCATAAAAACAGAGTGACAAAAAATGTTTTTTCAAGAAAAATTGTCTCTCATAATTCTGAGATAATTAACTCGTTAATTCAGGAAAAACAGAGCAAAAACGTTTTTTTTTTTCATGAAAAATTATCACGTAATTCTGAATAATTAACTCGTTAATTCAGAAAAACAGAGTCGATTTTTTTTTTTCCTCAAGTGAAATGCAATACGCTTTCCGTAGATTAACACTGAGAAGCAGTGTTAAAAGTAAATGAGATAATTATGTGATTAATTAAGTGCTGATTGAGCATTAGTTATGTACACCTGCTGATAACAAGCAGAATCACGGAATGAAAGAGAAACACAAGAATTTACAACTGACTTCAGCCACAGCACCTTACGATGAAATCAACTGAAATAAAAGAAGACATTATAAATCTCTCAAGATCTGATTAAACAGCATCACCAGCTTCACATTACTGATGAAGAATTGAGAATTAAGAGAGATTTAGATGTTGTTGTTGTTGTAGTTTTTGGGCACTACCATGATGGAGATGAGTGTTTGCTTTAGTTGTGCTCTTGACCCTTGACTTTATAACTTTTGTTTGGTTGCTACAGCCATGTATTTTTTGAACACGTTTGTTGTGGCAACAAACTGATAAAAACAAAATCTGTAACAGTTGATTATCTAATGGTATAATAGTTTTTTAAACACTGGATTTCAAAACTTTGTTCATTGTTTCTTGTGTAACAATGTTCTAATATTACATTAGAGCAAAATAATGCAGTAGCTCCTCACTGCAGAACACAAAATCCAGGGGGGCGTGGTTGGATCCACATCTAGTGGGTAGAGATGGGTAGGTTTAGGGATCAGGGGGTGGAGACGGGTAGGTTTAGGTATATGTAAGGTGGGAGGAGTTGGATCTGGATCCAACCACGCCCCTGGATCTTGTGTTCTGCAGTGAGGACCATCTCAAATAATGAGCAGGCTGTTGTGAAATATTGTTAAACACATTACAAAAAAAAAAAAAAAAATCTCTGATATGCTATAAAACACACACATCAAGAATCGGCGTATGAATCTCACAATGATGACAATCAACACAAACACACTACTAAAACTCAAGACAAAGCAAATATAAAAGCACAGTAAGAATTAAAGAAATAAGTGGACAATTCGGCTGTATAATTTATTCATGCCTCATGGGGGGCTTTTCTTGGCATACCGATTGTGCTTTACAATACATTAAAGCGAAAAAATGAAAAGGATGTTATGGTCAAAGGTCAAGAGCACAACTAAAGCAAACCCTGATCGGCATAATGGTGAGGTCAAATGAAACATTTTCAATAAAACATTTTAAACTGTTAATTCTCAAATAATTTTTGTAGATATATGAGTCAGACTGGAAAGTCAGACTGTAATGTGTGAAGATGGAAATGCTGTTTGTGGAGTTGTTTAATCCTCCTCTGCTGTTTTATTTTAGTTGATTTCCTCTAAAGCTGTGGATGAAGTCAGTTACCCTGGACTTTCCACCTCTGGACAGTGCAATCTCTGTGTGAAATGTGTCATATTTCTATATAAATCTAAAATACAAACTAAAATGGATGATAAATATGCGTTTCGTATAGAAATAAATAGCAAGCACTTTATTTACTTTATATTTATTAACATATAAAGCAGCAGAAATCAAATTATTCATGTTTATCAGCAGCATAGCACTGAGTGAGAATAAGCTTGTTCCACTTCCAGAGGTCAGAACTGTCCGTCTTGACTACGCTGACTCTCGCCTACATTTCAGGTGAGGCTAGGTGCATCTCGAAAGAGCCTAATGTCAGTGAAGGGAGCATTTGAAAAGCGGAAGATTCAAATAGAAGCGTAAAAGAACTTCCTCTGCAGCCTCTATCAACAGCTGTGCCCATAGCATGCCATTGTTGTGGATTATTTATCTAGAATTCAGCACATATATGTCCTCTAAAGACACCAATCTCAGTTTACAACAATTAATTGAGTATTATGAAACGAAGGAATAAGTTGTCACGATATCCCAATGCGTATTTCAAGGCTTAAACAGGAGTGTGCGAGCCATGCTGTATGTGTATAGGCAATTCTTCACAGTCTTATCATTTTTTTTTTTTTGAACAGCGAGAAAAATATGCAAGCAACATATCACATACGCATTAGAATTAGCCAAAGCTTAAAACATTAATTATGACTAAATTAAGGCTGTATAGAAGGATTAAATTAAAGGTTAACGGCAAACTCGTATTAAACATTTAGCTCAAATTTTTTTCACATGCTGACTTTATTATGCAATCTCAATTGCATCAAATTGAAGTTGTTAAAATAAAGAAATATTTCCAGCCCATAGACGATAATTAAAAATAAGTTTGATCTTCTTAAGTTATATTCTCAGTGATTTCGTCTAACGATTGAATGTCATTATACTGTGAAAAAGAACTGGAGGTTAATCGCAATAAATATAATGCAAAAATAAACAAAATAATATCTTAAAATACAATTTCATAATCAGTCAGAGTGTTCCTCTGGCAGTTATTTGAGCTGCGTGCTCTTCATTAATCTGACTGGCAACATTAGCATCGCTGACAGATCGCTCAGATAGGCTAATGTTGCACATTAAAATGAAGGATCACATGATACATGGTAGGGATCGGTCATAAATACGCAGGTTTTAACATTGACGTTTATTGCGTCAATGTTTAACTAAATCTATCAAACGGAATGCGCCTAAGATGACTTTTAATTTGTTGTAGTGCTGTTACGTCATAAAGGCTGCGCCTCGCTTCAGCGTGTGAAGAAAGGTTAGTGTTTTTAAGCGTGTAAACGCTTGTTAAAGTCGATAAAACCCTTATGTTTATTTTATAGCTTTTACAAACCATGTTAAGTTTATTACTGAGTGTAACACTGTAGTGCTTTATCTTGCGGTAATGCACGTATTTTTTTTTTTTTTCGTGAGTAAAGCACATCCGCACGTTGAACAGATAAATCGCTTCTAATTTCTCTCCATATATCGTGAACCAGTTTAACGTAGAGAAGAACTTGATCACTGTAAATTAGTGACGGAGAAACGAAGCTGAACAAAATGTTTCCCAAAGTGATTCGCTGATTTTAAGAGCTCGAATTGCCGCTTGCTAAAAACACAGTGAGAACACAAACATTAACGTGTAATGAATGGCAGCTTTCACAAACAAACCACAAAGGGTGTCCTGAATGTTTGATCGATTAAATTACATCTACTAATCATTAAGTACCACGTATACATTACAAATATATAAAAATTTCAATGTAAATAATGTAAATAAATGACAAACACATATTTGAGTTTTATTTTTTTTTTTCAGTCAGTCCATTATTGTTCTGACTGACTCTTGACTAGGGAGGCAATGGAGACACGCTTCAGATATTTAGTACTTTGTGTTTATTTTGTTTCTGTTAATAATTCTCTTCTACACTACTCCTCTGACAGAGTGTCCAAACAGGCAGGTCTCCAGGTGAAGTGACTGAAATCTACAATATTATAAAGAGGATGTTTATCAAAGAGGAGAGCGAAGATATGAAGATTGAAGAAGCATTTAGAGTGAAACATGAAGCGTCTGAGGAACAAACAGGTCAGTTTCATTCTTGCGGAGCTCAGTCCTGATGGAAAGTTGACCTTTTCAGAAATGAATAGTATTTTTTTGAGCAGATTTGTGTGACATTGAGAGGGTTGCCACGTGTAGAGATGTTGAGATCACATGATTAATTTGCTTGTTCCAGGTGTGTTTGATTAGGGTTTGAGCTAAACTCTGGATGTGTTCGAAATGCCATACTATCATATTAACTCTTACTCTTTCTGCAGTATCCAGTAAGTAGTATTCTGTGCATAGTATGCACATTTTCTGTATGCATGGAATACCAGGATGACCCACTATATTTGACAGAATCTGCTAAATATAACTCAGGTACACTGAAATTAGTGCAAAAACTGTGTTAGGAATGGCATACTACCACACAACTCCTACTATATTGCAGTATGCTATGTGCATACTGTGAATTTTCTGTACACATGGAATGCCTGGATTACCTGCTACATTTGCTGAAATTTGATGTATGCATCTGCATAGAATACTGTTTCCCAGAATGCAACGTTTCATCTTCAAACGCGTGAGTGAACTGGAGGCGGGGAATAGTAATTATAAATGTAACAGTTGTACACTGAACAAAATAAAAAACGCAACACTTTTGTTTTTGCCCCCATTTTTCATGAGCTGAACTGAAAGATCTAATACTTTTTCTGTGTACACAAAAGGCCTATTTCTCTCAAATATTGTTCACAAATCTGTCTAAATCTGTGTTAGTGAGCACTTCTCCTTTGCTGAGATAATCCATCCACAGGTGTGGGATATCAAGATGCTGATTAGACAGCATGATTATTGCACAGGTGTGCCTTAGGCTGGCCACAATAAAATGCCACAGTTTTATCACACAGCACAATGCCACAGATGTCCAAGTTTTGAGGCAGCATGCAGTTGGCATGCTGACTGCAGGAATCTCCACCAGAGCTGTTGCCCATGAATTTAATGTTAATTTCTCTACCAAAAGCCGTCTCCAAAGGCGTTTCAGAGAATTTGGCAGTAAATCCTACCGGCCTCACAACTGCAGACCACGTGTAACCACACCAGCCCAGGACCTCCACATCCAGCATCTTCACCTCCAAGATTGTCTTGAGACCAGCCACCGGGACAGCTTCTGCAACAATCTCTTTGTAGTGTTACAAACTCTTGGTGCATAAAGAAGATCTGTAAAGTTGCAAAGGCTATAGTCTCAAATCCATAGAGATATTCCAGGGTTTTTCCTACATTGAAAATTTTTTGGCGGCCGCCAAAACGATTTTTTGTCCCGCCAAAGCCTTATTTGATCTGTAATTGGGGTTTGTGAGTGAAGCAGGCTACAGACGGAGTGACAGAGAGAACGAGCACAGCGCCCCACCCCCGCGCGGGCACTCTCCAGCCCCTTTTTTAACGATCTAAACGCAAAGTGTAAAGCGCACTGCGCAGGTGCACTCGGGGCGTGTCCCTATACACTTTTGCTAGTTTCACAACGGAAAAACGGTTGGCGTGCCCAGGCGCATGGTCTAAACGGGTTGTCCCTATTCTCTTAATGAGTAATGGGTGTTTTTGGGGCGTAACGTGCAATAAACTAATCAGAGTCTCATCTTCCAACGCAGAGCCAGTTGCGCTCGTGTCATGACGGATTTGCTATTTACACGGCGGAATTTGGAAAGCGCAAAGACAGAACGCGTCTTCGAGATGAAACGGAGCTGCTCGTGTGAGAGCAAATAGACAGCCTAATTCTGATACATGCGATGACTATCCATTATAGGCCTTTTTATATTTGATTAGCCTACAAAAAATTCTTATGCATCGCAATCCTTTAATTTTTAATATTTGGCATGTTTGTGTGCTGCAGTGCGTTCCTGTGTTTAATAAGCAGTGTGTACGCGGGATGTGGATAGGCTACTAACACGCTCTTTAAATAACAAAGAAAAAACATTGCGCCAGACTTTAGACCAGGTTTGAGTTGGTCTATGGCGCAGTCTATTTTTCAGCTCCTTAAAATCAGCTCCTGCCTGAACACACCTCTTTTTTTAGACTAGCACGCCCATGGGCGCACAAATGGGCGCAAATGCATTTGCTAATTAAACGACGTGGCGCTGGACGGGAAAATACGAACGGCGCCGGACTGAAACTAGCAAACACACTTGCGCTGCACCTTGTGTCGCATTGCGCCGGGTGTATGATAGAGCCCTCCGTCTTCAGTTCTGTCTTTGCTCTCTCCCTCGCATCAAAATCAACTGATCCTAAAGGTCGGAAGACCGAATCCATGTTTCACGTGGTGCATTCGGAGAATATTTTTGCTGAATTACCGCTGGGTGTGAATTGCAGTAAAAAAAAAATTGCCTTATCTTCTCTTACAACTTGTGACAAGCATTCCGCACATGCAGCTGACATAACTTTAAATAAATGCAAAAAAAGTAAAAAATTCTATCCAGTTATGAAGTGTTTTTGTGTGTGTGTGTGTGTAGACAAATCTTTCGCGATGTCCTAACAGCCAGGATTCCCACACAACACGTCCGCTAAAGTCCGATTCGCGACCTAATGACTCCTTTGAGCCGATTCATTATAATGAATGGTTAAAGCAATTGGTCTGCCCGTCAGTGTCTGAATCGGTGTATAACAAATCATTACTTCTTAGAAGAACATACACATCTGAAATGAGAAAGTAAGTGGGCTTACCCCATTTAGCAAGAATGTTTAGTAAAATTTAGCCTTAATAATCCACAGTATGTATAGGCCTATGACAATGTGTAGTAAATTACCTATAAAATCATTTAGTTTAAAGTTAGACCGGAGTGAGATGAAACTAGATCAAAGCACAAAGCAAGCTGTTGCTAGCTAGCTGCTAATTGTATTAAATTTTAAATGGGAAAAAAATTACACTATTACACCTTTTATCAGGTCTATCAAAAAAGGTCTATCAAAAAAGGATTTTATCTTTCAAAACTATGAAAGAGTTTCATAGCTTTTTTTGCAAAGAGGGCAAGAAAGGATGACAGTGAGAGTGACAGGTAATATCTGTGTCTGATAATTGCATAATTTGTAAATAGATAAATTGTGATACCTTTGACATTTCAAATATACTTTGGTATCGATGATGTTTACATGTAAAATAAGTTATCGCTTTCTTTTACTATCTAGCCTGACAGTGATCGTTTTTTCATGAATAAATAGGATAAGAAAAAAACACAAATTGTTTCTTACTGTATTTCTGTTTCTTATTGTATTTATTTAAAATGTAACATTTATTGTCAATATTGGGCTTGCAGATCATGTTTGGTACTAGGGTACTCTTTGCTGTGTGTGGATGACCATGTCGGCCAGCCACCACCGAAGACCAATTTTGACCCAGGAAAAACCCTGTATTCTTTATAAAAGTAAAGACTTGTCCACGCCCTCCTAAAACGGCTCTTTTAAATACGCCTCCACATGTCTACGATGTGGGAAGATTTGCATAAAACTGCCCAAATGTTCATGCAAAGAAAGAAGGCGTAACTTTTATTCTCGCTGTTGCCACCGCCGCCATGTTGTGGAGACGCTGTGTGTTTCATTGTGAAAGCAAAACTACTTTGTTTGGCCTTCCAAAAGACATTTTAGAGTGGCCTTTTATTGTGGCCAGCCTAAGGCACACCTGTGCAATAATCATGCGGTCTAATCAGCATCTGGATATGCCACACCTGTGAGGTGGATGGATTATCTCGGCAAAGGAGAAGTGTTCACTAACACAGATTTAGACAGATTTGTGAACAATATTTGAGAGAGAAGAATAGGCAAGATGGCAACGGCCCGCCCAGCCCACTTTGAGCTTAAAAAACTGATGCCATTCTATTTATGATGTAATGACACGAAGTTCAAATTATATGCAACGGTCGATTTGTCACGTCCAGTGTAGACGACCTTTGGGGCCATTCACAGGACATGCCTAAAAACGCATGGAAAACGCCAGCCGCACCGCTTTCTCCTTCTTTCCAAAGCGCTCAGGAGCTTGCACTTTTGTGGCGCCTGCTGTTGCTAAGCAACCGTGACCTGCGCTCTCCTCGACGACACAGAAGTTTCAACAGGATAAATGGATTTCCAGCACTGAAAATCCCTTGCAGTAGCTCTGCTACTAAATTTATTTAAAATGGGTATCTCTGTACAGTCGTGGCCAAAAGTTTTGAGAATTACATAAATATTAGTTTTCAAAAAGTTTGCTGCTAAACTGCTTTTAGATTTTTGTTTTCAGTTGTTTTCTGTGATGTACTGAAATATAATTACAAGCACTTCATACGTTTCAAAGGCTTTTATTGACAATTACATGACATTTTATGCAAAGAGTCAGTATTTGCAGTGTTGGCCCTTCTTTTTCAGGACCTCTGCAATTCGACTGGGCATGCTCTCAATCAACTTCTGGGCCAAATCCTGACTGATAGCAGCCCATGTCTTTCATAATTAACTTCTTGGAGTTTGTCAGAATTAGTGGGTTTCTGTTTGTCCACCCGCCTCTTGAGGATTGACCACAAGTTCTCAATGGGATTAAGATCTGGGGAGTTTCCAGGCCATGGACCCAAAATTTCTAATTCTGGTCCCCGAGCCACTTAGTTATCGCTTTTGCCTTATGGCACGGTGCTCCATCGTGCTGGAAAATGCATTGTTCTTCACCAAACTGTTGTTGGGTTGTTGGAAGAAGTTGCTGTTTGGAGGGTGTTTTGGTACCATTCTTTATTCATGGCTGTGTTTTGGGGCAGAATTGTGAGTGAAGCCCACTCCCCTTGGATGAGAAGCAACCCCACACATGAATGTGTGTCAGGATGCTTTACTGTTGGCATGACACAGGACTGATGGTAGCGCTCACCTTTTCTTCGTCCGGACAAGCCTTTTTCCAGATGCCCCAAACAATCGGAAAGGGGCTTCGTCGGAGAATATGACTTTGCCCCAGTCCTCAGCAGTACATTCACTATACTTTCTGCAGAAGATCAGTCTGTCCCTGATGGTTTTTTTGGAGAGAAGTGGCTTCTTTTGCTGCCCTCTTGACACCAGGCCATCTTCCAAAAGTCTTTGCCTACTGTGCGTGCAGATGCGCTCACACCTGCCTGCTGCCATTCCTGAGCAAGCTCTGCACTGGTGGCACTCCGATCCCGTAGCTGAATCCTCTTTAGGAGATGATCCTGGCGCTTGCTGGACTTTCTTGAACGCCCTGAAGCCTTCTTTACAAGAATTGAACCTCTTTCCTTGAAGTTCTTGATGAACCTATAAATTGTTGATTTAGGTGCAATCTTAGTAGCCACAATATCCTTGCCTGTAAAGCCATTTTTATGCAACGCAATGATGGCTGCACGTGTTTCTTTGCAGGTCACCATGGTTAACAATGGAAGAACAATGATTTCAAGCATCACCCTCGTTTTAACATGTCAAGTCTGCCATTCTAACCCCATCTGCCTGACATAATGATCTCCAGCCTTGTGCTCGTCAACATTCTCATCTGAGTTAAACAAGATGATTACTGAAATGATCTCAGCAGGTCCTTTAATGACAGAAATGAAAATGCAGTGGAAAGGTTTTTTTGGGATTAAGTTAATTTTCATGGCAAAGAAGGACTATGCAATTCATCTGATCACTCTTGATAACATTCTGGAGTATATGAAAATTGCTATTATAAAAACTTAAGCAGCAACTTTTCCAATTTCCAATATTTATGTAATTCTCAAAACTTTTGGCCACGACTGTACATGTACATGACTGTAAGCTGTCATGTCTGGTGTATTCACTGTGTCAGTATAAATATAACAGCAATAAAACAATCAGTATAAATACAACGATCAGTATACTAAACATCGCACATCCTGCCATGTGACTATCGTGGATGCGATATCATTGTGAAACGATATATTGTGCAGCCCTAATATATGTATTTGTATCAAATATATATTTGGTGACTTTAGAGAAAAGCATCTGCAAAATGACTTAATGTTATGTAATGCATTGTAAACTAATGATCTGTTACTTTTATACTTTGACCAAAAACGACATTCTCTCTAAGCATGGAAAAATGTAAGTGATCGCAATGGTGCCTCTGCTGACCCATGGGGGTTAAGCAGTGCCGGAGCCAGGATGTTTTCACTGGGGTGACCAGGGAGGGGCCAGCAACCAGTCTGGGGTGGCACAGAAATCTTCATTATTTCAATATAAAATGTGATTGATTATAAAGTATTGGACTGTTTTAGTGCCTAAAACACAAGAGAGTCCAATTAATTTCTAATTAACTGTAATCGAGATATTTGTGAATTAGACCAAGTAATACTGAGTGAATATGACAATTTTTGTATTATTCCTCACCTCCAGGTATTTTAATAAAGGGGTTTACTTTAGCTTTATTGCTCATTCAGCTTCTCAAAACTCCCAAATGCTTCCAACATTGCATACTCATGGATGAGGCATGCAGATAGTGATAAAAATATGAAAAAGGCCGGAAGTCAACAGTAGACATAAAATGAGTTCATTTTCACATATTTTCTAGCATAAGTGCATTGTGCTTACATTTATATGTGCATTAAATTACAAATAAAAATACATATCAGCTTGTCCAAACACCTTGCAAAAGTTAATTTTGTATAATAGGTCCCCTTTAAAAGCACGAAGAGATCGCGATTGCACACAGTCTGCTCACAAGCAATATCAGAGTGAGAGGACAGGCAGTTCATTTGTATAAGTAAGGCCTATTTGAGAGCTAGCATCCAGTTTTCTGCGACTACATGCATGCTTACTCATGTTACAATAAAGCACTCGCCACATTTTCACAGGAATGATTAAAATTATGCGGAATACCTTCAATCCCGTGCGGACATTCAGACTCTAATTGACAGGAGGCAGTCAGAGAGGAGAGAGCGAGACAAAGCTTGTATCGGTGTATTCGGTAGATACTGTGGAAAATGAGTAATGGAACCGTGTCAGATATTTCAGTGTTGGTATCAAAATATAGATATTTATGATAACACTACCGTGTAGTTTGTTTCTCCAAACTTTGAGTCAGCTCTGATCAGCTCGTCAAACCCTGCTGCAGTGGCGACTTTTCCTGGTTCAGATATCAGGGCACCGCTGCATTTTAAAGCTGGATAATATTTCCACACCAATTATATTGTTGGAAGTTGTTGTAATGCAAGTTTGTGTGCTATTCCAGTACAGAGATCAGCCATTTCAAAGCATAGTAGTTATAGGACAGGGGTGTCCTACTCCTGGAGGGCCACTGTCCTGCAAAGTTTATCTCTAACCCCAGTTAAACACAACTGTAAAATCAATGTTTTCTGACAACTTTGGAAACTTACAGGCAGGTGTATCAAGCTAAGTTGGAGCTAAACTCTTTTAGACACTGGCCCTCCAATAAATGCAAATAAACTGAGGTTAACTTTAATTTTTTTTTCTTTTTTCCTTAGACCTAATGGCACTGAAAGAGGAGAGGGAAGTACTCAGTGAAATTGACGTGAAAGATCAATATGAGGATCTTCTTGATTTCACAACTGGAGAGAAATCGTTTTGTTGTCCACAGACTGAAAAGTCTTTCACGCGAAAAACAGCTCAAAAGAGAGGGAAAAAGTTTGGACAGAGTTTCAATCAAAAAGTAAAACCTCAAGCCCATTTGAGAACTGGAAAGAGGCATTTCACTTGCCAACAATGTGGTATAAGATTCACTCTAAAAGGAAGCTGGAACAGGCACATGAGAATTCACACGGGACAAAAGCCTTACACCTGCCAACAATGTGGGGACAGTTTTGCTCTACATAGAAACCTTAAGGTCCATATGAGAATTCACACTGGGGAGAAGCCTTATTCATGCCTTCAGTGTGGAAAGAGTTTTAGTAATCAAGGAAACCTTAAAGTCCATATGAGAATTCATACTGGAGAAAAGCCTTACATATGCCCAATGTGGAAGAGTTTCACTCAAAAAGTATGCTTTGAAGCCCACATTAGAATTCACACTGGAGAGAAGCCTTTCACCTGCCAACAGTGTGGAAAGAGTTTCAATCAACATCGAACCTTGAAACCACATAGATCAACGGGAAAGCCTTACCTGCCACGTGTGGAAGAAGTTTCACTCAAAAAGGAACCTTTAACAGGCATATGAGAGTTCACACTGGAGAAAAGCCTTACACCTGCCAACACTGTGGAAAGAGTTTCTGTCAACGTCGAACCATAAAAAACCACATGAGAATTCACACTGGAGAGAAGCCTTTCACCTGCCAACAGTGTGGAAAGAGTTTCTGTCAGCAACAAACCTTAGAAAACCACATGAGAGTTCACACCGGAAAAACCTAACTGCCACATGGGAAAGAGTTTCTGTCAACTTCGACATAAAACACACATGATAGTTCACACTGGAGAGAGACCTTTCACTTGCCAACAGTGTGGAAAAAGTTTCAAAAGAAAAGGAAACCTTCATTCCCACATGAGAATTCACACTGGAGGGAGCCCTTACACTTGCCAACATTGTGGAAAAAGTTTTGCACAAAAAGAGCATTAACACACTTGAGAATTCACCGGAGAAAAGCCTTACACATATTCAGTGTGGAAAGAGTTTTGCTCAACTTAAACCTAGCATAAGATTCACACTGGAGAGAGCCCTTACACATGTCCTGGAAATTTGAGATGAAAACCTTAAAGTCCACATGAGAATTCACACTGGGGAGAAGCCTTATTCATGCCTTCAGTGTGATAAGAGTTTCAGTATTCATGGTAGCTTTAAAATACACACAAGAGTTCACACCGGAGAGAAGCCTTACTCCTGTCTTCAGTGTGGAAAGTTTCAGTAATCAAGGAAACCTTAAAGTCCATATGAGAATTCATACTGGAGAAAAGCCTTACATATGCCCTCAATGTGGAAAGAGTTTCACTCAAAAAGTATGCTTTGAAGCCCACATTAGAATTCACACTGGAGAGAAGCCTTTCACCTGCCAACAGTGTGGAAAGAGTTTCAATCAACATCGAACCTTGAAAGACCACATGAGAATTCACACTGGAGAGAAGCCGTTCACCTGCCAACGGTGTGGAAGAAGTTTCACTCAAAAAGGAACCTTTAACAGGCATATGAGAGTTCACACTGGAGAAAAGCCTTACACCTGCCAACACTGCGGAAAGAGTTTCTGTCAACGTGGAACCATAAAAAACCACATGAGAATTCACACTGGAGAGAAGCCTTTCACCTGCCAACAGTGTGGAAAGAGTTTCTGTCAGCAACAAACCTTAGAAAACCACATGAGAGTTCACACCGGAGAAAAGCCTTTCACCTGCCAACAGTGTGGAAAAAAATTCTATCAGCATCGATCCTTAAAAGAACACATGATACTACACACTGGAGAAAGGCCTTTCTCTTGCCAAGAGTGTGGAAAGAGTTTCTATCAACATCGAACCTTAAAAAACCACATGAAAGTTCACACTGGAGGGAGTACTTTAACCTACCAACAGTGTGGAAAGAGTTTCGATCAACGTCAAAACTTAAAAGACATGAGCCTTCACACTGGAGAAAAGACTTTTACCTGCCAACAATGTGGAAGAAGTTTCAACAGAAAAGGAAACCTTAATGTCCACATGAGAATTCATACTGGTGAAAAGCCTTACACATGCCCTCAGTGTGGAAAGTGTTTCACTCAAAAAGTGTGCTTTGAAGCCCACATAAGAATACACACTGGAGAGAAGCCTTTCACCTGCCAAATGTGTGGAGAAAGTTTCAATCAACATCGAACTTTAAAAGACCACATGAGGGTTCATACCGGAGAAAAACCGTTCACCTGCCAACAGTGTGGAAAGAGTTTCACTCAAAAAGGAACCTTTAACAGGCATAAGAGAGTTCATACAGGAGAAAAGCCTTACACCTGCCAACAGTGTGGAAAGAGTTTCAGTCAACGTCGAACCATAAAAGACCACATGAGAGTTCACGGAACCGGAGAGAAGCCTTTTACCTGTAAAAATGGTATGGAACATGTTTCAATCAACATCGAACCTTGAAAGACCACATGAGATTTCACACTGGAGAGAAGCCGTTCACCTGCCAACACTGTGGAAAGAGTTTCCATCAATGTCGAACCATAAAAAAACACAAGAATTCACACTCGAGAGAAGCCTTTCACCTGCCAACAGTGTGGAAAGAGTTTCTGTCAACTTCAAACTATAAAAGAACACATGATAGGACACACAGGAGAAAGGCTTTTCTCTTGCCAGCAGTGTGGAAAGAGTTTCACTCAAAAAGGAACCTTTAACAGGCATAAGAGGGTTCACACCAGAGAAAAGCCTTACACCTGCCAACAGTGTGGAAAGAGTTTCTGTCAACGTCGAACCATAAAAGACCACATGAGAGTTCACACCGGAGAGAAGCCTTTTACCTGCCAATAGTATGGAAAATGTGTCACCCAAAAAGGAAGTGTTAATCGGTATGAGAATTTAAACCAGAGGAAAGGCATACACCGGTCAGCAGTGTTGAGAGTTTTTCTCAACATGGAAACCTTCAAATCCACATGAGAATTCACACTGAAGAGTCTCTTGACCTACCAGTTTCTACTGTAAAGCAAATATTAACCTTTTAGGTCGGAGGAGGTTTTTGGGCCCTGGTGATGTTTTGACATTTGTGCTTATTTAAGTTTTTAATTGGTGTTTACACTGTATTCAGTACAAACTCTGTTACAGTAATATGTGTAGCATGTATGTAATTTTTTTTGAGTAAACATCTAAGTGTGGTTGATGAAAAAATATATAATTTGCAAGTCACTAAAATAAGCCCGTAAATGCATCCAGAAGTTGATCCTGTAGCCTATAGTTTTTACTACAAAATGAGGTTAAAATCATCCTGCTCTATAAAGGAATATTTGTTCCCCAAAATGTTTCATATAAAACAAATGGGATACTCCATCCCAAAATGAAAATTTTGTCATTATTCACTTACCCCCATGTTGTTCCAAACCCATAAAAGCTTTGTTCGTCTTCAGAACACAATTTATGAAGCGACGAGAATACGTTTTGTACATTCTGACGATGCTTTTCATACTTTGCTGGACCTTGACACTGTCATTTATTTGGTAGTCTATGGGACAATCTCAAGCCTCCCCGTTTTCACCCAAAATATCTTAAATTGTGTTCCAAAGATGAACGAAGCTTTTATGGGTTTGGAACGACATGGGGGTAAGTGATTCATGACACAATTTTCATTGTGGGGTGGAGTAACCCTTTAAGTATTGTAATAAACTTTTTTGTGATGTCAGTAATGAAGCTAATTTCACCTTGATCATGTAAAATACCCATCCTGTGTAGATGAACTTACTGATGTTGGTGCAATTTAAAAAAACAAACAAATAAATAAATACAAGTTTGAGCAGATATTCTTCAACACAGTACTTTACAGTAAACACTTGTCTAAACATTCTTAGACTGTGACATTCATCATGTTACAGTATAAACTTTCATATTACATTTGTGTAGTGTATGCTTATTCCTTAAAATGGGCTTCATTTATCAATTCAGTGTAGAGATGAGCACAGATCCAAGGGCACAAATCAACTTACGACAGGGTTCTCTTCATGAAACGTTCGTACCCTGCCAATTCCATTGTACGAATGATCGTGCATTGATAAATGTGGTGGCTGATACAAAACAGATTGTGTCAAAGCAGCTTTACAGTGTCAAACAGAAAAATTGTTTGTCGATAATGCAAGAGGACAATAACGAAGAGTCATTTTTCTGTTAAAGTCAATTAAATTATTCAGTGAAGCCATCATCCAGTTCAGCTCTCTTCCAGTAGCGTTTGTGCAATCAGTCAAGCGTCCCCAACTAAGCAAGCCAAAGGCAACAGTAGCAAGGAACCAAAACTCCATCAGTGACAGAAATGGAGAAAAAAAAACTGGTTCAGTTAGGGGGCCAGGGTCTCCTCTGGCCAGACGAAACCAGCAGTTTAATTCCATGCTGCAGCAAAATCAGATGCAGAGCCCTCGTCTGGTTCCCGTGGTCTTGTGCCGATGGCCGTCTAGTTGACGTGGTCTTCACAGTGGATCTGTTTCTGGGGCTCATCTAGTTGACATGGGGTGCTTCTCAACATAGGGTGCTTTCGGACATGATTTTTTCCCCCTTTTGATGGCCATATTACAGATCTGAATTTCTATATAGTCCCAATGTTTGCCATGATTTGTCTTTTTTTGGCTGTCAAATTTTCATTTATAATTTTTCATGGCCTTTTCTTTTGAATAATTTATCACTAAAAGTTGTATTGTTTAATTTCAAATAATTTGGTTTAAATTTAATTGATAAATTCCTTATACTACTAAAGTGATCATATGATCGAGAAAAAAAAAACCCGGAAGGTTCTATTTTTGTTTCTTCCACACTATCTAATAAACCATTTGAAATTAAATCTTTGTCATTCTAAGTGAACTGGATTTGATGTGGATTTTTTAGTCTCCACACATAACAATTTAAGTGCAAACAGAGATTATTAAATTCTCCATAAGTACCTCTTAATGATCTTTGAAGATGAATGTCTATAATAGGGTCGTTTATGCTGTTCCAACATGAACTACGTTTTGTAGGGTTTTTCCCCCGGAAAGACACCCTTAACATGGCCCCGGGTATATGTCACATAACCCCCCCCCCCCCCCCTAATATTAATTTGGTATGATGTTGTGACGTCATATGTCTGCGCCGCGCTCCTGCACCTGTCGATTCAGCTGAAGAAAGGTTTTGTGTTTTTAAACATTTTCAGCCTAAACACAATATTTCGATCTAAATAATGCGAAGTCATAATCGCATTAACATAGGTGGCGTATGCCATACTAAATCGAAATATACAGACATGTAAACACCATAGTCACATTATTGCCGCTCTGACCAAAGTGCGCGTGTGCTCGTGATGTACATGAATGACGTGACACGCACCTGCACAACTATACTCTTTCTGAGTCCATTATTTGTGCTGTGCAGTGGGCATGTGAATAATGGCGGTAAAAAATAACCACAATTCTTAGCGTTTAATGAAATTGCATGTAAACGAGAGTGAAGAGCTTTGCTCTTGATATGTAAACATCATAATGCGATTAAGTCCTTACTCTGGTTATTGGAAATAATCGCACTATTCGTGCACATGTAATGGAGCAACAGAAACTATTCTACTAAACTGACTACTGAACTAGTGAGCTGATTGAGATGCACCCAGAGATTTAGTGTGGATTTATTATTATTCTCATCTTAATCATGTGTCCAAACACACAGATAAACGCCCACTGAGATCCACACACTATTATAAAGATGGCATTTATTAAAGAAGAGAGTGAAGATGTGAAGATTGAATGAAAATTTAGTTTTAAACATTAAGATAATGAGGAACAAACAGGTTAGTATTCATTCTCATTTGATCCTTATTAAAATGTTAATCACTACAGGAGTGTTTGATATTTTTGAAGCATGTCCAGGGGTTTAAATACTTGAGAAAGTTTACTTAATGACTGTATTTATTACTTTGGGGGGCGATTTGTATGTTATTGTACTAAGTACAATGTAAATTTAAACTGGTATTTTTATACCCTTACAATTTAATTTCAACTTGAGAATAAATTGTTTGCATTTCATTTTCTACCATCTTACACCTGTTAAATATGGTAAACAGGACTATGTGTGCTTGGCCTGTGAGAACCAATGAGGTTTGTGTTCACAAATCTGAGGAAGCATATTGAAGTAGCATAGTTGCTTATTCCAAAATAGTTTATTCATTACTTTTGAACGTTTTGCTATAACCATTAGCTGTCTGTGTAGTATAATGTCTGAATGCTAAATATTGAGTGCACAAAAAAGTGATGAAAATTTAAAACAATTAATATTTTGATAGCAACGCTTTCTTTTTTTTCCTCCTTTTTCAAATGAAATGTTAATTCTCCAAAAAATTGTTTAGAATAAACACTGTATGTTAAATTATTTGTAAATCTTGTTTAGCTGTGATTGTTAAATAAAAACACTGTTATGTTAAATTATTTGTAAATCTTGTTTAACTTGTTCTAATAGTGACACATTGTGCATACGGCAGAAATGTTCAGAAAAATCAATAAAGGACATAAACAAACAGACGATTAACACTATTAACAGCAATTATGCAATCAAACTTATAGCAAAATGTGGTAGTTCTGTATGAGTTCTGTCTCTGGGTTAGCATCATCTCTTCTCAGGTGTTCTGGATCCAGACTGGAGCTTGTGTAAATCCCAGCAGAAACTGAGAAACAAATAGAGACATAATTAGCGTAGCTGCTGTTCCAGCCAAGTAAAATTAATTAGTTTAATCTAAGCTTAAGAATAATAATGCACATTTGATCAGATATAACTGCAGTCCAAAATTATGAGAAGCATTATTTGAATGCTTTGCCAAAGAGGTGTGTGTTTTTAAATCTAGGTTTAAAAAAGAGGAAGTGTGTTTTGAACCCTTAACATTATCAGGAAGGCTATTCCAGAGTTTTGGGGAGCCAAATGCGAACCAAAACAAAAAAAAAAAAGCTCTACCTCCTTTAGTGGACTTCGCTATCCTAGGTACTATCAAAGTACAGCCGTTTTTTTGTGACCTTAGGGAGCGGATTGAAGCGTGGGTAGAAGAAGGGACTAGTTAGGTACGCAGGAGCTAAACCATTAAGGGCCTTATAAGTAATAATAATATTTTGTAACTGATACAGAACTTAATAGGTAGCCATTGCAGAGACTGTAAAATTGGGATAATATTTTATCATATTTTCTTGACCTGGTAAGGACTCTAGCCACTGCATTTTGGACTACCTGTAGCTTGTTTTTGAGGATGCAGGGACAACCACCTAGCAGTGCTTTACAATAGTCCAGTCTAGAGGTCATGAAAATGCATGAACTAGCTTTTCTGCATCAGAAACAGGTAACATGTTTCGTAGCTTGGCAATGTTTCTAAGATGGAAGAATGCTGTTTTTGTTTGCAGGTGGGAATTTTCTTTGACCTCAAAAGTCTCCTGCCCATGGCAGAAACACATTTGTGATTGGTTAAATCTGACAACCAATCGCAGAAGAGATGCCCGAGAGAATTGCAGAGGCGGGTCCCCCATTTGAAAATTCCCCGCAAATATTCCCACCGGTGCGCAGGCAGGCATTAGGAACTGATTAATTTCATTTTGCGGTGCGCAGGCAAGAGGAACTGCAACTGGAACGGCAACTGGAACTGGTTATTCATTTTTCAAAGTAAAGGCTTTGTAAAAACAAAAACGTAATTTCTTCTTGAAAATAGAGCATTGTATGTAACCGTTAGCACTATGTGTGATTTCTTTCTTCTGCCCTCGAAAATCGTAGTATAATGGTGCAGCTTGTAGCTTAATGGTAGGCTAGCCTACTGTTTCAGAAGCAAGCTAGTGTTGTAATTGCCATTAAAAATGTTGCAGTGGGCTGTTGCCAGCGTTCTTATCACAAAAATGTAGAATAACAAGATAATTCAGAAAAACGTCAACTTTTTACTGTGTGCACATAACTTACATGTAACCATAAGCGCTAGCTAAGCTAACTAGTCAAGCTAATCAGGTGAGCTAGAAAGTAACTCTAATTGCCATAAGCTTTTACTGTACTCATATTCAAAAAATCAATGACTATTTATGGCGTTGTAGTCTAATTTATAAATTTGCGCTTTTCTTCATGACTGTTTAGTCTCATCTGGTCCCAGGGCAGACAGATATTTCTAGATTTTTGGCTTTTCTCATGACGCTGTTTTAGTCTCATCTGCCGTACCCGGGCAGACAGATATTTCTAGATTTTTGGCTTTTTTCTGCATGACTGTTTAGTCTCATCTGGTCCCTGGGCAGAACAGATATCTTTCTAGATTTTGGCTTTTCTTCATGACTGTTAGTATCATCTGGGTCCCAAGGCAGAGACTGTTTCCTAGGAATGCCAAGCTGACTTTATTTTAAATAAATAAATAAAATGCATAAATATACGAAGAAATGTATAAAGAGCAAAAATACATAAATATACAAAGAAATGTAAAAAAGTACAAATAAATTAGTATTTATACTTTTATTTCCTTAAAATATAATAGTTCCTCTTATTCCTATATAAAATTAGTATTTTTTTCAACACATTTATTTCAACTTATTTATTTCCACAAGATTTATTTATACAAGGTGTCACTGTGGCCTCAAAGCTTCAAACTGCCACTCTGAGCGCGATTGCTGATGCATCTGAGGTAAAAACACGCCCCCCTCATTAGCATACGGACCGGAGAAATGTGGAAATAAATAAATGTGGCAATCACTAAATGTATTGACATAAAACCATACATGAATGCTATGTGGAAAATGCAATAAAAAAGTGGCAAATAAATTAAGATGTTAAATAAAATGCAGCTGCAAAAATACAATTATCACATAAGGAGTCAATAAAAGTATAAATATTTATTTGTACTTTTTTAACATTTCTTTGTATATTTATTTATGTATGTATTTTTGCTCTTTTTACATTCCTTCGTATATTTGAATTCTATGTATTTTTTTTTAAATAAATATAAGTCCAAGCCTCTTGGGCATTCCATACAGGTTTTCCCACAATTTTTGGTCTCCCCAGGGCAGGTTACATCCATAGCCTGCGTCTCAGCGCAGAAGTTGGTTTTGGTCAGTTATTTTCACCTCATGACTGATTCCTAGTCTCATATCTGGTCCCAGGCGCAAATATAACCATTAATTTTTTCCACAATTGCTGTACCCAGCGAGCCCAGTGAATCGCTACCTGAGTACTCAGGGCAGACTATAAGCAGAAGATATGTACTCGGCGACGGGCAGAGTGAATCTCTTCCTGGTTCAGCGCAGTAACGTCATATTTTTAATGCTAAATATTTAGTATATTTAGTATGCTTATGGTATTACAATATGCAGCGGCTAGCCCTGGAAGAACTTTTATTAGAGGTGCCTTCAAATTTCCCACATCAAGCAAAAAGTCAGAGGAGAGATAAATGCAGCCAAAGACTTGTAAAATAGAAAGAGCGAAGATGAAAAAGACCATGTTCATTTTCTTCTTATACTACTCTTATTATCTAGACTATGCTTTAGTTCAAATATTAAAAATATTTGTTATGCAGGATCTTCCCGCATCAGTTTGATGGCTTACTGTGTTTCTGTGTCTTCTCCAAAAATCTACTAGGTTGTTCAAGTATAGTGGTCTTTTCTAATTTCAGGAATAGGGCAGACACATTGGTATTCTGATTTATGGTGCTTACTTAAAAAACGGTGAGAAGCACACATGACTCCAATAAGCCCGTCCACCAAGATGTTTGTTATTCATCTAGGGGCGAGCAAGAAGCCTTACATGATGGGTTGACATCATAAGAAGTGCAAAGGAGACATGGAGACAGTGCTACTCCCGACCCCCAGTACTGCCGCAACGGGAAACGGAAGGATCATTATTACTATGGCCCGGTGACCGTGCGAATCAGCCTGCAGCGTCCAATAAAGTAATTGGATGAAGCCACACAAGACTGCGCAGCCCCAAGTCTTGCATAAGGGCCAATACATCTCTTCAAATCATACGGATGCTCGGATATCAGGTGCCATAATCCATATTAGATGCTACAGCACACTGGCAAACATGACAGCATCGTGGTAATTCTCAAAGAGAAAAACCGCCATCGCACCCACGACCCTGCTATTCCCTCACATGAAATTATCGCGCTTCAAACAGCGAGGTGTATTCTACTTCTCATCGTATCTTAATAAAAGATGCCTATTGCATGGGCCTCCTAACAACATGCAGGCAGTGGACAACCAAAAAAGGACCGCCGGTTTTATACTTGATCCCTAATGACATTCGGGCTTTTTGTGTAAAGCAAAAAAAACCTCAGAGGTGTAGACAGTGGATTCTGTCAGGTGTAGGACCATTGCGTTTCCATGGAACTCAGAGTACAACATCGTGTGTTTCATCAGCCACTTCACATGATGAACAACCATTCATTTTAGTTGTAGAAACACCATTTCAAAAACAACTTTGGCAGAGATACGCCTCATCCACATAGAAGTTTTCGAATGGCATGCTTCATACAAAGCCATAACAGCCTACGAGGACGCTGTAGCCAGTTATATATGCAACTGTTATTGATAAACAAACTGGAAGAGGCGTGCCATTTGGCTCATTTTATCCTGAGCAAGGAAATCAATGCAACAGTAAGTTCTGCCTACAGAAGTCATAATTGAGTAACCCAAGCTTCTATTCAAGGTCAGTCAAATGTTAGCATAATTTATGTTATACTGTATTTATTCTTTTCTTTTTGTAATTGGGAACAACAGGAAATATGCATGTTTGACTTGACCCGAAAATACTACTGCACTGAGCTACAGCTTTGAATTTTGGATCTCACTAGGTTCTTAACTCTCTATTCTAAATTTTCTTGATACAATGTTTACACTGTATACAGTACACTCTGTCTAAATGTATGCTTTTGGGTGTGGTGCAACTTTTTCCTCTTTTCTTTCTTTTTCAATGTTACAGGTCAGTGATGATGGACTGTGACTTGAGAGTGCTTAATGCTATTAAAAGCGTTTTCCCAAAATGCAAAGCCCTTTTGTTGGTAGTGTTCAGGTAAGTCGTAAATATCAATATCCTATTTGTGACATTTAAAACTACAAGGGCAGGACTTTGAAAAACAACGGGAAGGTCAACTGAGCAGGTAAAAAGTACTATTCTAGAAATTTTAAAAGTGTTCTGTTTTCAAAGTGTTTTTTAAAAATGTGGGGGTGTGTAAACAAGTGTATTTTTAACTGTACGTATTTTTAAGGGCAACAACTAGTGGCTGCGGGGTAATTGCGGGTGGTTGGGACTAAATATTCAATTTGCGATAGCTTTTTTCCCAAATCCTAAATTTTACTTACATGAAACATGAAAATTTGGGTATATACGAGTTAAATTGCAGACAAACATAAACTCCCTTTTTGGCCCAAGCAATGGAAACTAACTGCCATGTGACAAGGTGAAAAACATACCCAAGTGCACTGAAGCAATTTAGCTTTTAAGGCTGTTAACCGTGGCTTGTAAGACGAGGGGGGTCACTGACCCCTGAAAAAGAAATGTGGCTTTCATGCCATGGCATCAAGAAAGAGTTGATACATTTTTTTACATAAAACCCCCAGTGCAAAACTAAGGGTCCTGACCAAATTATGTTTCTGTAGTGTACAAATAGGATTTTTACAATTTTTATGTTTTTTTTTTTAATTTTTGTATATAAGCATCTCAGATTAAATTTTTTTTTCCCAAGGAGGAGGTTTTCCAAAATGTATCTGCAAAAGAAAGGGAGATCGCCCTTTTTTGGGATAGTCCCATGTAACAATTATCAAAAGAAAAATTTGGGTTTTTACTTAGGGGAGCTGGGGTAAACTTTGGAGAACTTTCCCCTTCCGTAGCAGGAGACAAACAACAAGGTAAAAGGGATTTTAAAATTTTTCAATAATTTTTTCAAATAATTTTTTTAAATTTTTGGGATCAGAGATTTGCTTAAAACATAAAGGTTTTCTAACTAGTTCCAAAATTTAATGAAAAATACTAGTGTCCAGGTCTTACTAGCTTGTTCTCAAACTGGCTGGGAATCAATCCACATATTGAATAGGGACTTCTTGCACCTAAACGTACGTTTTACCACAAGGCACGGCAAACCCCTAGGTGGCCTGACTTTTGGGGGAGGCAAAGTTGTACCATGCGCTGAAAAAAACCATTTTCCCCCAAAACCCCAGCGTTAAGGGGCTTTTTTGGGGGTTTGAAGGGAGCGAGGTTTCACAAAAGTCAGAAAAAATTGTAGGAACCGGGTTTTTTTCGGGGCCTTTAAAAAGGGTTGGGTGAGGTTTCCCCTTACCTGTTTTTGAAGCTAGCTGGGAAACACCCCCCCCCAGGGGGGCCCTGCGTCCCCACTGCCCTATCTGAGGAAAAAGGTACTTTTTTACTGTTTTTCCAAAATTTTGGTTTTTTTTCATTACTGAAGCGACATGGATGGCCTCAGGAAGCAGGGGCCCTGACTTTATCCAGCTTGCTGTCCCCAAGGTTGCTGCGTTTGTTTTTTTAAAAAAATGGGGGGGGCCCAATTTTTGGACATAGAAGGGGGGCCCAGGCTTTGTCCCACCCACAGTCAAAAACCCCCAGCCAAAAAAATTTAAATTGTTACATTTCACGGTGATGCCCCAATTTTAGGTTTTAAAACCTGCAAACATTCCTTGGTGAAGTTTGGAGGTGGGGCCAGGGAGGTAGGACATAAAAAAAATGCGGAATAAAAAAGGTTTAGAACATCGGGCCTTTCCGTCTCTATCGGGCAAAATGAAGAAAAAAAAAACCATCTAAATAGTGGGGGCCTAGAGTATTGTGAATAGGAAAACCCCGACTTTTCCCATGCATTGTTTAAAATTTTGGGAGAAAAGATTTTTTTGCATACATGCCCCACAGTCCTCAAGCCTAAAACCCCTTCTACAGCCCCAAAAAGAAAAATCCCCAAAAGTGTAAACCCCCCCCTACAGCCCATTTTATCAGACCTCTACAGGGACCCAAATTCCGAAGCTTTTGAACTTTACCCTAAAACTTTACCATCCCACCAAAGGAACAGCGGCTTTTGAAAATTCACTGCTGGGGCCAGAAAAAGGAAAATTACCCCTGTACATTGGGTACCGTTTAAAAAAATTAAAAAAGCTAGACGCGAGAGAGCAGTAGTTGCCCCTTTTAAACAACCAAAAGAAGAGCAGAAGAATTAATTCGGTTCTTCGGAGGTGCCATTTTTGGGCGGGTTTGACAGCCCCTGTCTTGTTTGGTGAAATTTTTTGGGTGATCAGGTACAATTAACAATACTGAGAATTTAAATCAAAGTTTTATGAATTTTTGGGAAAAATTATATCGAATTACATTAAGGCAGAAGCAAAGTAGTGTCTTTACCAATATCGAACTGAAAATTATTACCGGGAAAACGTGGGGAATTTAAAAAAGGCCCCGTAAATTCAGAAAAAAAGTATTGATCCCAAGAAAAATTTTATCACAATTACAAAAGAAAGAAAATTGCTTTTATAACTTTGAACATTCTCAGTCCCAAACCCAAGCTTTCCACTACATCCTATGGTTTAACTTAAATGTATTTGGGCCAACTTATGTTTTTCACCCTTTTTGTTGTTCTTCTCGTCAACCTTGAGAAAAAAAAAACACTTTTCAACGTTTGACCCTTTTTTCACAGTTTTTTTTGTTTTTCCAAACTTTTTAAAATATTTATTTTACACATTTTCAGGTCAATTTCACCCAAATCAAAAAAGGGTAAACACATCATATTTTCCAAAGGGGTTTTTACTCAAAACTAAAGACTTTTTTTTTGTAAGGCCCCCATAAAAGGTTTTCCATTTAAAATTGACTGCTTTATTATTTTTTGGAGGGGGGGGTTTCTCTCCTCGACCAGGCAGATAAATTAAAAAAAAACCCCCCCTTCAACATTTTGGCCAAGGATGCTAGCGAGGTTGTAAAGGACAATTTGGCCCATGCGGTTTTTATGTTTGTTGTTTTCCCCTGCAAAGGTTAAAAAAAAGGGATGCAACTAAAGAACAGTGGTGAGGTGATGTAATACAATAAGCATATGTAGATCTAAGCCTTTTAACTTGCATAAGGGAATTGGTAAAAAACAGACCAATGAAACATGCAGGGTGGCCTTGACGATGGCATCAAGATGTTGGTCCTCTCCAGGCAAGCTGGCCAATTTTGTGGAATTGGTAGGTATTTACAAAACCAGGTACTTGACCTCCTCTGCAAGGGCCGACATTCTTCTACAAATACACAGTGCAAGAGGTCACAAAAAAATGATATTTTTGCAAACTAAGAATGGAGTATAGACTGTTAAGGACAGAAACGAGATTCCAGTCATTCCACAAAAGTGTGATCACATGTGAAAGTGCCGTGATGAATGAATTTTGATGAGTCCGCCTAGTTGGAAGATCATGAAAATTTCCTAATTACAGCCTAAATGTTATCTTGGGGAAGAGGGAAGTCTGTAAGTCACGACTCTCAGTAATACAAAGGCAAGGTGGATCTTTGAGCTCCTTATCCCCGACATCTTCATCTCATGTTCGTGGGCTAACTCTTACAGGGACATAAGACCGATAACGAGATGTGCTTCTATAAACACAGCTGTGTCCCAACTCCTATCTCACTTTCTGCCGCCAAAAACATATAGATCAGAGTATAATCTATGTGCATCCGTGTTGGTTGCAACTCTACGGAATCTGGTCCATATGAATAATCACAATAATAATAAAACTGTCCACAAGATCTGAAAATTAAAAAAATTTTTGCAGTGTCTCTTCTTTCTTATGATGACTCACAGTGGGTTGCAACTTTCACCCCGATTGCATGCCCCTCCTGCGGTAAAGTGGAAGAGATGGTGGCCTATATTTCGAGGTGGTACTCAAGGTAAAAGCAAATTAAAATCACTGCCCAATGTCAGCAGAATTAGGTATTCTGGCACGTGTGTCTTGTGGTACGAGAACCACTTTCACTGCCTTCACACCTGCCAAATAGTTGCAAAATTACAAAATCTTAATGTACAAAGATTTCGCTAGCCAGACTATTATAGAAAGATTCTTATACAAGCTGTGTGAGTGATGGGTGGTTCACTGCCTTAAACCTGCACGTCATGTTTTAACTGACTCGACCTCAGTTACCTTACACAAACTTGCTGACACTTGTTGACAAGATGATTCGTGGTCCGCTACACTGGGAGTCGTGATAAACTTGGCCAGAGCGCCTCTTATTGGCTCGTGACCTTTCCTAATAGGCCACCGGGAGCATTGGGGGGAATACCCCTCGGGTCCACCCCTTTTCTAACCCTTTCCCCCTGGTCATTTTTAATCTGAAATTTATCAGGGGGGGTTTTCCCGGTTTTATAGAGTTAAAAAAACCTCTACCCTTTTTAGAAATTTTGGTAGGTAACATTTTGGGTACAGGAGAACACATACATGACCCCTTTAAAAAGGGGTTTTTTAAATAACTTTTTCCCCAACAGTTCTTAAGACGGACTCAGTTTACGGGAATTTTGGGCCCGAATTTTCTAGGGGGGAATTTGGGGATTTTTAAGATTTTCCCAGAAAAGGTGGTAAGTGGAAATTTTTTGTCCCAAAAGGGTGCAGGATGAGCCATGTAAGGGGGCGGGTTATGAGCTTTTGAAAAGGTTAGGAATATGATATGCCCCCGCCCTTACAGCAAGTTTTTACCAAAAATTTGGGAAAAATTTGGGAAGGGTTTAGGAAAACAGATTTTTTGCTTAAAAATTCCTTTCTGTGTACTTCGATGGGGCCTAGTTACCACCCCCAAAACCCCCCTTCTTTTCATACAGTGAGTGTGACCGCCGCGCAAACAAAGTTGCCGGACTTTGCAAACATACGAGACCAACACGC
>NW_024872754.1:1751293-1751422 GCF_018340385.1 Cyprinus carpio
ACAAGTAACAAGACACACCCATTTAAATTTACATATCAAACTGAGTGCATTCTAAATTAATTTTTTTTTAAACTTCTGAATGTCAAACTTGGTCAAGACAAGTGCAATATCTTCCTCTAGGGGGCGGTA
>NW_024872754.1:1751823-1754049 GCF_018340385.1 Cyprinus carpio
TTCTGAATTGTACACACATACGATTTAAAAATCCTGTTAAACATTAAAGTTAAACAGAGTAAGAAACCCCATTCACAAAGAGACCATCTAATATAAAAAATAAATACACTCACCATTTTTGTAAGCCATTGTAAAAAACAAAGTCTTTCTCAGAGATTCCACAGCAGTAGATGAGGCTAGCAAACTAGCTAATCAGTGACTTTTTGTGAAACTGATCAGGTTAGAGCGGACACCCTTTGAATGTGTTGAGGTGTGATGTCAGCTGTAGGCGTAGCATGAAAATTTACATTATAAAAAAAAACACACACACCTACCCAACGTTTCTGTCCAATAGGGATGGATGTTTTAATTTCTTTCTGACCTATGAACACACTCCGAGGATCTACAACTTTATCAAATATAACTTACTAAATCTACTAGTAAATACAACTTAGATGTTTCTAATCAGATAAAATAATATAAAGCAAAGATTAAAACTTGGTCAGAATACTAGTAATGTTTTTGGGTAGGGATGCATTTACTGTAACGTTCAACATATTTGTTAAAAAATAAATGGTTCTGATCCTTTTCTTATGTTTTAAAAATTAAAACCCACCCTAAATAAACCCTTACTAGATAGTTAAACTCATATACTACTAAATAAAAAGAAGAACCTATGTTAAATGACTTTCAGTAAATAAAAACTGAAAATATTTTAAAACATGAACAGAGTCCTGGTAATGGTTTTGGGTAAACATGCATCTGCTGTTACGTACACCATCTTTGTTTTGTTTTTAAAAATGTAGTTGTTCAATAAAGAAAATTCTTATGTTTTAAATTAACCCACTCAGAATAAAACCCTACCAGACAATAAATTCAATGAAACATTTAGTCAAAAAGTCAGGCGTTAACATAGACACATTAAGATGACATCTTCAACCACTATAAGCTAGACGCCTTGGCGACCTTCCTGCTCAGAAGGTAAGAACCATTAACATTACCCTCATAGATCGTGATAAATGTGCTTCTGGGACATCTTTCAACCCAAAACAAAAGTACAACCCCAAACAGGACGCTGTTTGTCTTCCACCACCAAAAGCTAGATGTCCTGGCAATCCTTCCCGCTCAGAAGGCGAGACCTTAACATATAGACTATAGATCAGACCATGGTGAGGTGTTGACATAAACACTGTTGTACAGGCCCCGAAAGTCAGGAAGGAGACATTTGAAGAAAGGATGATTTTAGACTAGTTAGGACATTCATGTGAAAGTCACATCCTGATTAACTTTTCAATAGATGTTTGATACTACCAGTCAGGGTAACACATTGCAAACCAAATACACAACAACACAGTCAGCGGTTGACTTGGGGCTAAGGAAGCTGGGCAAGTGTCTGGGGAACAACTTCATCTGGCCATGATAGGCAGACTGGACTGCATGGATCTCTACACTCTTTAACTCATGTAAAGTTCTCTTTATAACTTTCTTGTTTTATTTCTTAAACTTATGTACTGCTTCTTCATTCGCATTCATGAGTGGAAAATGAGCTGGAGCTCTTAGGGCCTAAAAAGAACATGTCCAGACATAACACTTTTTCAGAAGCCTGGATGGATTAGATAGTTGCTGCCTCAGGATAATACTCTTGCCATTTTTGATCTGTTGGACCAACCTGAGCAGACATTGATGACAATAGGTATACATTTTTGAGAAGAGCCTTTCATCCCAATACAAAGAGTGTGTTCCCCTATCATCTCATCTATTCTTGTTCTTGTCTCAAAAGGTGTGAAAACCAGAACGCCAGGCTGTCCACCCCAGATTGCTCTTCATAGCACATGAAATCCTGATGACTGAATAATTATATCCTGATCGCTTAAATGGCCACTGCCTTAAAACATCAAGGAACAGGACGCCAGAGATTTCACCGACACCTCCGCTCTCACAAGCATCAAGAAAACAGGAACAGGACGCCAGAGGGTACTCTCTTGTTTGACACCTGGGGGGCCATAAACACCTAGGAAAACCAGGAACAGGAACTATGACAACACACGTGTTTAATCTGATATCCCCCTCTCTCCCCCCCCCCCCCCCCCTGGATCAATAATTCATAGGGGGCGGAGGGGCCGGGGGGTCATAAATTAATCACTTTTGACAGGCAGTCCCTTATATCTTCTTCTGTGCAACTAAGCAAATGAACAGAAAGAAAGCCCACAAATGCTGAAAACCTTCTTTCTCTGTTATAAATGCTGA
>NW_024872754.1:1755039-1755105 GCF_018340385.1 Cyprinus carpio
GAAACTGCTCTTTGTTAATAATTGGAATCTTTTCTGGGAGCGACCTAGGCTTTTTCGCGCTGACGG